>NW_008825616.1:2765296-2769479 GCF_000699105.1 Pygoscelis adeliae
GTTCCTAGAGGCTGCATGAAGGCAAAAATAATGTGTTGGCTACAAAAGCTGTCATGTACACATATACCAGCAATTACAGTGACATAATCAATGAGTAGGGAAGAACTGTACGCTAAAAATAATTACAAGCCAAGAGACACAAAATGCTAGGGAATTGCAACAGTCTCTGTTTGGCGTTTTTCTTCAGAACGCAAGCTCTTGGAGCAAGTTTTCTGGAGATATTTCTGGATAAAAGGATGAAGAAACTGGAAAACATAACAAAACATATACTTTAACTCAAGACTTGGTCCTTCCAAGTAAAGGAAGGAAATGCAGCACTCTGCATTCAGGAATACCACTCAATACTTTATATACAAAATAGTGTGAGACTGGATGTGCTTGGAAATACAGCAGCGATATAGATGGCATGGATTGATGTCCTTTCTTTTCTCCTTTCTTCTCCCCACCTCCAATTTCACACAGCTGGTTAAGGTCTCTGTGATCCCTCTATCAGCAGTGGATGCGTGGTCAGGCATCTTCTTTTCTGGAGGTTTTCTTACCCTCAGGTCTGTTAGCAGGTCTAGTTCTCCGAGTGCTCCTTAACCTGTTTCAGTCAAGAAGAGATGATTCAGAAAAGACCAGCATTTTGCTCTTCTCATTCTTGCTCGAGTGGATTAGGGAATGGTCACACGCAGAGCTCCACTGGCACATTAGAGGAAACAGCAGGGTCACAGTAGTGGCAAACACTGCTGTCAGGGTGGCTGTTTGCAAACGGCAAGTCTGTTTATAACTAGAGAAACTGGTTCAGGTTACCCTGCCCCTTGATTTAAATACAAGACTGAATCACCTTAAAACAGAGAACATTTGGAACATTTATAGGTCTTAAACACAAGAATCAGAGTGCCTAAACAGCACAGACCTGCAGCATTGGCACAGAAAAAAAAAAAAAAGGAAATAATGTCAGTGGAAAAAATAAAAGCTCTCATATACCCTTAGAACTACCACTTCTGCACATGGACCAGCATCCTTTAAAATTAGTGGGGAATCTGGCTGCAAGTTTTCGATAACCATAGCAGAATGGCAAAGCATTATTGCTCTGAGAATTCATCCCGATGTCCCATTCTCAATAGCTAGAGCCCTGTGATGATAAGGTTCAGGACTAATAAATGTCCTTTACAAGTAAAATCACGCTTAAATGCACCATTAAATGTTCTGCTACAGGAATGTGTCTCTTAAAAGCCCTCATTTCAATTGGTCTTAAGGTTTTCAGAAGATTAGTCATTTACTTTCCCAAACACATGCATATCCATTGGTTACAGCCCACAGCATTCCAAGAAGATCTGGAATATTTTAGAAGTTACTTGAAAAGCCAAACAAATGAAAAAAAAATCCACCGCTTTTACAAGTTGATCTCAATTTCAGTCTTCTTTTTACAAGTAGTTACTGCCTTTTTTTTAACTGCTACACTGCCAGGTGTTTTTTGCCATATTCCCCTTTTTCTTTCCTTCATGCAAAGGATTACCAATGAATACAAGGATGCTTTGGGTTTTTTTAACATTCCTTGCCTTACTGAAGCTCCCATGTATTTTAAAAAGATCTTTGTACATAGGCAATGCCCTTGCTGATCACTCAGAAGGGTATGGACTACGTCCTTATCCCTGAAGTCCTGGTGGATCAAAACTATTCCATGCATGGCTGTGTGGTTAACAAGACATAAACAGAAAAGATTTGATGAATAGGAATAGGAGGAGTGGTATCTCTGTTGTTAAATATCTGCTTAGGTGATCTTTTGATGTAGTTTAAAAGCTCAATCCTTATATAAAGGACAGTTTTTCTTAGACCTTGCAGCTCATACTGTCTTTGAAGACAAATTATCTTCCCAGCTGGGTTTTAGAAGGAAGGCTGTATTATGCCTAGGTGGATGGATGGTCTAACGGAAAACAGCAACTATTCTTTTAATGCTACTTATATTGAGAAAATATGAACTCTTGTCCATTACTTAGACTAAACACTGGTCAAAATTTTCTTCAGAGTGGTTGAGTGCTTCAAGTTTTCCATTTCTTATCCTCATCTTTACATCTTGCAGTGGCAAAGTTGAATTCAGGCTAAAGAAGTTCCCCAGGAGCTTGGGCAAGTGATCCTAATAGTAAAGGAACCGCTGTGGAGACATTAGGGCACTGAGTGCCCTGCTTTTCTGTTTCATCCTGAGATTGCCCCCTTCAGCAGCCTGATGCCTTTCCCACCAGAGCAAAGCCAATTCCACGGGTAACATCGGTGTTGCCCTTCACCTGATTGCTATCTATACCACCAAATAACCAACCTGAGATAAGTTGAGCTTTATTCTCAGGCTGGATAGTCCTTCAGAAGGAAGGTGGAAATTTGAATGCTGAAGGTGTTTAAGCTATTGGGCAAATTCCAGCAAAGTGTAGTGGCTAACATGTTAGCCACTGCACGTTCCCACAATTGTTCCCTGGGATCTTGCATGCAAGTTCCTAGCCCTTCACGGTTCTGAAGTTTCTCTAGCTGGTATAACCTGCCTTCTTCATATTTCAGCTCCTGCCCTATCAGGACTGTACCATTTGTAGAATTTATAGAAGTGAATTATGCCTCTAATTAAACCTCTTATGATGAAATGTTGTCCAGGAAATCATGTGGTTTGTCCACAGCAGGCTGGCTGAAGGTCATTATAAAATAACTTTTGGCTCTGTGGTGTGGTATGAGTGAAGGCTAGCTGAGAGCAAAAGCTCAACATGACAATCGCAAGGGAACTTAAACCTTTCCAGAGGTGCTATATGTTACTTAAAAGCATACAGGTACAGAATGACGTAGTGGATGAAGAATTGCAGGCCAAGGACTCAGGAGAGCTGACTTCTATCTTTGGTTGTTCTGACAGTCCACAGGATGAACTTGTGCAAATCATTTCATCCCTACATTCTGTTGTAAACATCCTGATAAAATGAGTACATAAGGGTATACTATTATTATCATTGTTCTCTTGCAAGTCTGTCTTTCCGAGCTAAGCATCCTTTTTAGGTGAGTAACCAAAATTGAGTAAACCAAGTTTTTCCCAACTTTCAGCTTTAAAAAGCTATTTCAACTGCAAACAGTTAAAGAGAGGCAATACTATAGTTCTGACTGGAAGCAATAATCAACACGAAGACCATGAAAAGAATAAAAAAACCCCCAAACTCTCCTTATCTAGATTTACTGGAGCTGCATGTGCACTTCAAGAGGTAGAAAAAGAATCTGTGTTACCGCAGATCAGTCATTGAGCCTCTGTTTGCTACAAGCAGTTGCATTTAATGAAGTTTTAATGATCAATTGATCTCTATTCAGCCAAGAGGATTACATGTTACTCTATACGCTTATATTATCTATGTAGTTATTTAAAAGCAGCATGCTGCCTTTATGTACCATCGTTCCCACACCTCTCATTTTTCTTCTGCTTCAGCACAAGGAAGAAGTATAGGGAAGAGAGAACTAAACCATCTCTTGGAGGAAAGATTCTGTGTGTAGGAGGCATCTCCTGTCCACCTGAACTACACCTGAGCTCATTACTCTAATATTAATTTGTCTTTCCTGAAGGTCTACTTAATATATTCAATAGAGTCCAAGATGAAAATCCTCTCATCCTAAAGCAGATATCTGGATCAGGGCAGATGACTCACATTTTAAAATACCTGTCTCTCCAATGACTAAGAAGATTGCATAAGGTTATTTGCTCAGCTGTTGACATCTAAACCATAGACATCTAAACCTGGGTGAGATGAAGTCTACAGGGCAGAAGGCTATTGTTCAGGCACCCTCTGAAATACTCAGCTGCCTTTGCTGCCAAGGGCAGCCCATTGTAGAGGTGATGCACATGCCTGGTATATTACAAGGCCTGTTATCTGCTGTAAATGATGTGAATGGTCATGGCACACCAGTGACAGCATAAAAAAACCCTCAATGAATAAGTAGGGGCACATGAATTACATCTCGTGTTATTATTTCTTGAGAAATATGTGTTGTTGCTGTTTTTCCCATCTCAGCATCTTGCATGGGAGGAATCTGAAGAGCCTGTTCTACTGTTCTGGTTTCCTGAACAACCAGCAACCCTGTCCTGAGTCCATTGTGGGGTGCTCAGAAATTCTGCATGTGTATCCAGCACATGACACTCTACAATACGTCTTGTCCTTGATAGTAATGAAAAACACTTGCCAAA
>NW_008825616.1:2769517-2813608 GCF_000699105.1 Pygoscelis adeliae
TATGTTCTGGGTATTAGAAGAAGGAAGAAGGAGCACAACGTATGAACCAGGTTGTTGGCAGTTGTTGGACTGAAGAGCTATGCACAGTTAAACACCGGTGTAACCGGCAGCAGGATCAGGACTTCGTCTGGAACAAGATACAGAAAATAAATGTCACGTTCTGGGTAATGAATATGAATATAATATCCTCGAGATTTAGTTACAGAGAAATGTGATAAACCTTGATGGTCCCTCTAGAAGGTGGGAATTTGTATAACATTTATGTTAAAAATACTTTACACACTTAGAGTATCTTTTTGCTGATTTCCTAAGAGAAAAATACTAGAAAGAACTATTGAAAGGGAAATGCCTGTGACCTTTTAAATTAATTCCGAGAGGCTGTTCCATGCACAAAGAGACATATAAAATCAAAAGCAACAAAGAGCAAGGTAAGACATGATAGAAAAAAAGGAGCACGGGCAGAATCTGTCATCAATTAATTGCAGTTATATTTATTAAACCTCCTTTGAAGAGACATAATTTAAGGAGATAAGGAAGAAATTCATCTGACCAAATACAGATGTCTGCGATATAGAAAACTCTTACGGGACTGTTACTTGGATCTTTTTATTGTGAGCAGAGAGCAAAAGGACCTTGAAGAGCAGAGCTCATCTTGTAGAAAGGTAGATGACCAATGTACATTAGCTGATTTGCACCTTAATGGTAAGCCTATAAGGGGAACTCAGTGTGACTAGTTCAGCTGTAAATGTCATCACTGAAGATATCTGAAATCAATTATGATTAATCCCACCTTTTGCAACTTATCTGAAACGAAATAGCAAAAATATCTGAGAACTAGAAGAGCACTGAGCTGTGTGAATGCCTTCTTTAACCCTTAGAAAACAGATCCCATTTCTTCAAATTTAAATCTAAATCCATTTTAATAACTAAGTGCAGAAATTAAATCTTCTTCTGAAGCCAATCCCTCTGCCCAAATTTCGCTATGACGCCTGTCCTTGATCTGCTTAGATTATTTATGCTCTAGGTGAATAACAAAACAAGGTAAGTAGCTCTACACAGAGGCATCAGTTTGGTTTTAATTCTATTAAACATCACATTTAATGATCATCTGTGCAGAAGCTCTGCAAGATGCAAATTCCTGATTGCTAATCAATAAAGTGCAACTTCTGAAATCATGATGTGGCATCTTTTAAAGAGTATCTTCAAATCCTTCTCTTTACTGAGTTTCCCTTTCACCTTTTCTTCATCCAGCCTTCTGTATGATAGACTGCTGTGGGCTTCCTACTGGGTATGTAGGACTGAAGTGACCTTGCTCTAACTGGGGAAGCTTTGAGTATTCTTCTCTATTTACAGATGAAATAACTTCTTTCTCTGCTGGTCCGGTCTGGTTATGGTACCTGTGCAAGCTAGAAAGCAGTTTTGGAATATATCTCCCTTCTGCCCTTGACTATCATGTTCATGATGAAACATGCCTCCAGTCTTTCCTAAATCACCCGACATGGGAGTGGTAGTAGTGGCAGCTGCAATGTGCCTCTGTGCCAGGTGTGAAAGGACAAATTCTTCTTTCTCGACTACTTTCCCTTCCTTGAAAGTTGTTTCCCATGTTCTGTAGAAAAAAAAAAAAAAAACAAACCCAAACAAAAAAACCCCCAGCTCTTGGGTAGAAGCAGCCCATGTTAGAACTGTTAGACAGTGCTGTCTTAGATGGAAGTAAGGTGACAACAGGCTTTCTGTGGGTAACAAGACATTTTTCAGCCTGGTGGTTGTGCAGCTGCACACTACCTGTTTTGTGCAGCAGACTGTACAATTTCCCTCTCGTGAATGAACAGTTAAGTGTCAAAGACCTTTGGGTGTATGGCACGGAAATGAGACATAGAAATTCTGCCAAACTTCCCTTCCCTCTAGCCACATCTAAAACTTTCTGAGGAAAACTGCTTTGATGTCATTTCGATTCCTAATAGAGAAATATTAGCCATTATCCTCTAGTTAAAACACTATTAAAAAAATCACCAGAATCATAAAACAATAGAATAGTGTATATATAATGTTATGCAATTAAAATTATATACATGTACACACAATGATTGTGATTTTTATGTAATCAAAAGTTGTTATCTCTTCATTCCCCCAATTCCAACAAGCATTTTGTGTAAAAGGAACACCTCTAGCTAGCAACAGGATTGAGATTGATCTTACCGTGCCTCAGCTGCTAAAGAGCTAACATACTCTTTGGTCTATAAAGTTTGCGTAAGTCATAAGTGCTATTGTAGAAAACCAACACAATAAATAACTGCTCTGTTGAACTCTTGCAAAATGATGAAGTTATCAAGCTAAAGTCTATAGAGATCTCCTTGTCAGCATTTCAAAAAAATTAGCAATTCTTTAATGTCCAGAGTGCAGACGGAGTGTAATTAGTACCTAACACACTACCTGTGAGAAGTGGAAATGTCTGTGACAGACTGCTGTGAGGAAAGCCCATGGATCTGAATAGTTAAAATGACCCTTTCAAACCAAAAATAAAGCATGTGACATATAGTCACTGGAGTATGCAGAAAACAGCCTGTTAAAATGTTCGGTTTCTAAAGACTTTAATCAGAAAATGACAGGTACGATATGATGGTCTGCGCCAGCAGAGGCATTTATTTGTTTATTTATTTAAATGTATGTAAGGGGCAAGTATGTTACACAGATATATACAGAGAGAGGACGTGAATGTGGGCAGCTACTATGAAACGTGAGGTAGAACGTAGTCCAGAAGAACAGGCAAGTCCCCATGATCCCAACTCTTTGAAAGCTTTTAAGAGGTCTATGTTTTCGCTGTGTAGAAAAAATCTTCTTCCTTTGTCCACTCAGGTTGTTCAAATGATCTCCTGTGTAACTATTTAATGTCCACGTGGGTTTCTCAAGCAGTTTCCCTGAGGTCTCCATTCCACTATATCCACATGTGTAACACTTGGGGATGGGGACTATTCATATCACCTAACTTTACTCTCATTTCACACTTAATTTAGGAGAATAATCCTCCTTGGCTCTCTCTACTCAGCTAGCAGGTCAGGTTCTGTGAACCACTTTCTAGAGATGATCATCTCTCACCCTTGACTACAGAAAACACCTACAAAGTCATCCAGTGCTATTCCCCACCCAAAAGGATAAAATAAGCACCATTAATTTAAATCATTCCTATCTACAAATTGCTGTATGACTATTTGCTATAGTGTGTGAATTTATTGTCATGATAACGGCCAACACTGTGAAGTATATTATATATCTTTGTTATTCATATCTTCAAAATATTAGCTGGCATACATAATTCAGTAGCTATAGAAATCTTGATAAATTTAACATTAATCGTCCTTATTTGGTTAGTGCAAAACAGTCAAGGGCTGAACACCATGGAGCACAAATAGAAAGAGCCAGTTTGGAGGATTAACTACTAACTGGCGCTAAAATAGGTGCTGGAGTTGGTAGTGTTAACATTCCCCATCCTAATACCATTTTTCTCTGGACACAAGGGAGCCACCAGGGACTCAAAAGAAAAAAAAATTCTCTTTTGAGTAGGAACTGGGGGGCATGAAATTTCCAATTTCCATGAAATGTCCAGTTTCCTCTTATTTTTCTCTCAACCCCTGAATGATTTTATTTTTCTTAAAATCACCCTAATGACCTTAAATCTGTTCCAGAACTGGGATAAAAGTCTATGGTAATGACTAATTTGTATCTACACGTGGACAAATATTGACAGAGAACCTGCACGTAGGAACTTGCTATGACCCATGCTATGTCTCCACCCTAATTGTTATTACCAATACATGTGGTAGGCTTTTTATCAGGGAATTAAATATCCTAATATTGCCTCATGCTGAGCAAACAGTGACTGAAAGCCCAGGAAAACATATTTGAATGGTTTCAGTTTGGACATCACATGGCTCACATCAGTATCTAAGCTAACTTTAAACCAATAGAGCTAAGGAGGAGTGAGTGAGGGGGCCTACAGCAATATAACTAGGAAAGACCGCAGGTGTCTGTTTTTTTTCCTAGTTATACAGTAGGTCAGGAACAACTTGCCATGAGAAGTATCTGTCTATGCATGGAAGAATTGCTGAGGGTGCTGAGTAGGAGCAGAAGTGGTCTGAGTTTCAGGAGAGCTTCAGCTGATGCAACAGGACAAAGGGGTAAAGCCCTGAGACAGGCTTTGCCAGGACCTGGCATAATCATAAACCAAGAGGGACAAGGTACTGCCAATTGGCAAACAAATGTGGGATGGGAATGCAACCAGTGCTTCACCTGGACTCAGTCCCAGCAGAAACATTTTTCACCAAGCAGAAGCTATTAACCCTTCAGACCCAGGATGCGTGAGGGTGTTCACACAGAAATTCAGACTAACGTGGGCACTAGAAAGAGTTTCTCTATCACTTCCTGCAGAAAATACTTGATAGATGATTGAGTACAGTATGGGCGAGGAGGTCAGCTTCTTCTCCAGACACGCTGGGCAAGAAGCATAAATCACGATTGATTCCACAGAATATTTTAGTAGTATATGTAGGTGCTGTGAAAATCTGGAGATCCTCTTTTCTGCAGTGGGAGACAACAGGTGAGAGTGTGCTCAGCTGCTTTCTAGGGAAGGCATGATTAATGCAACTGAGGCTTTTTAATCTTTTTTTTTTTTTTTTTTTGGATTGTAGGGTCTGCTGGATGCGTCTCCTCTCTATGTTTTACTGCATCTGAATATTCCTTTTAATGGCACTCTGAGCAGAGCAGGGCAATAACTCCAGCTGTTTCCCGCTACCTTTACAGCATATGTACTTTGTAGTACCACGAATGCATTTGAGAAAGAGAAGCAGCTTGTAAATCTCTGACACATCAGACTTTTTCCTCTGCTCCCAAACACACACATACTGGATCATGTGATGGGTGTAGAAATCTGACATGCCAGATAGTGTGACAGATAGCATACACTATTACGAGCTCTCATTTCCCAGCCTCAGGAAGTGCTGGAACATTTCTTTGAATTGCTGTTATCTCATATGCTTGACTATTTCAAGCGTTGTGTGTATGTAGCACAATCTTTTTACAGATTATCAAATCAAAAAGACCACGGAAGTCATCTAGTCTAATTTTCTGCATATCATATATCATTGGTGCTTCCTAAATTAACTCCAGTTCAATTAGTACTTATTTATGGGGGGGGGGGGAAAAAATTAAAAAAAAAAAAAAAAAAAATTTTTTTTTTCCGCGGAATCTTCACCCCCCACAATAATATTGTATAAGAAATCTTAATTCTGATGTTCCTAACTCTTCGTAACTGATTTTGCAACTGTTTTCATACTTCTGCTGTTCCTCTTTTAGCAAACTTAGTAAACAAATTCACTGTATGGATGTGCTTCTGTGAGTCATTAGATTGTAACCTTTAGTGACATGTAGCTACTACTAATTAAATTAATGGAATGCTATTAGTAGCAATAAGATTTTCTCTTTTAACCAGCATTAAGTGGGATGAGGTGCAAGAGCTTTTCAGTGGATTCTTGCAAATACTCATTACTGGTAGAAGAGCAGCGTAACATACGATGATTCCACGTTGTACTGTGGGCCTTAGAAAGGACTGAGTTCTAGCGGATGTGCATTCCCAGCTGATCTTTCTGTTCTGTCTAGTTTGTCCTCATACCTGTTCAGGCTTCTGATTCCAATCCTTCATTGTCCAAGTAAATCCTACTTTCTCTCTCTCCTTGTTCAACACTTCTTAGAGTTCCAGTCTTGAGGTTCCTAAACCGTGGTGTATGGAGTTTGTGTGGGAGGCTTTTTTGTGGGTGTTTTTTTTTGGGGGGGGGGGGGGGAAAAAAATTAAATAAAAAAAAAAAAAAAAACTTGCTTTGTCTGCCTGAAGTCTCTCACATCCCAAAATTAGTTGTTCCAATTGGGATCTAGATCCACTTTGTGCAAAAAAGGCAGCTTCATCCAAAAAGGTGGACTTCAGAAAGTCATTTTAGAACAAATTTCTATCCTGTTGCTGCTTTAACCTTGATATCCTTGTTAATTTTAGCCTTTTTTTCCCCCCTTAATATTCTGATAAAATGACTGCCCATAAAGGTACTTTTTGCATGACCAAGAGAGAAGAGAGATTGTTGATTTGACAACTTTTTGCTTTTAAATTAGTACAGTAAAGAAATGGTCCTTTCAAAATTATTTTTTTTAACTACTCTTGAGGTTCATTTTTTACTATGTAACTTTTGATTATTATTATAAATGTTTGATCAAATTGTGTTATGTTGGTTATTATGCTGATTGTATCTTAACGGCAGGGTGACTCACCTCAGATTACATTGCTACATTATGGGCTATTGTTAACTGAGAATTGATCCTTAGCTTGCTGAAAGCACAAGGGCATTTTCAAATCCCTCTCTTTTGACTGGATTCACAAAAGCATGTAGGTGCTTTAAAGTGGGATGTAGGTGTGATTTATATTTGTAAAAGTATACATAATCCTTAAAAATTCCCACTCAGGCTCTTACCATCCCACCTAAGTGTTTAGGTCCGAAGGAGCCAAGCTTTTTCGTGTTGCTTTTTCACAGATGTGTAATTTTTTCTACTTAGTGGTCTTGCAAGTGTCCTACTCTTGCGAGACCCAAGCAGATTTGTTTTCCTCACTCCTATTACCAGTGCAGAGCTGCAGGATGAGCTTTCCTCCAAACATCACTCTTGAGTGATTCATCTTGTATGCATTCTGCAAGGAACTCAGCACAAAATATGGCAAAACAATCTTCCTATTCTATTTAATAATTTTCAATGAAAAGAGCTCTGTTGATGCACAGTTTCAATAAAAGATCTCAGTCTGAGAAGAAAGGAGTTATTTTGCCTAGGACATTCGTGTGCGATGTTGATTTGATTTTCATTAGTCACAGGAGGTGGGAGATGAAGTTGGTTTCTTTCCTCTGCCTGTAGGTTTATGAATCCCCACCTTCCATATAAATATTCCTAATACTTGATAACCTAGGAAGGGAGGTAGCACTCAAGTTTTGATAGTGATATCATTCCTTCCTGTGAAAAATTGTGACAGATTGGTTTGGTGAATGAGCAAGTGAGAGTGAAGACTATGCTCTAGGTCAATAATTTTCAGCTTGTGGTCTCTAGGGGACCCAGCTACTGTACCCCAGGGATCTGAAAAAGCCAACTAAGAAATCCAAGCCTACTTAAATTCCCCAGGCACCACTTTGTTCTTCCACGAGGTTATTTTTTAGGGATTTGCAAACTGAAAAACATTGACAACTTTTGCTCTAGCCTAAGGATTAGGAAACTGATCTGGTGGGTGAATCCTGTGTTCCAGCTCTTCTTTCATGGCTGCTTTGCACCCTTTCAAACTACTGTTTCATACTGAACTTATGTGCAGCCCTTGAAGCAGGGAAAATAGGATCCTTTCTCTCTTACACATAACTCCTAAGCCCAAGGGTGAAGAGTATGATTCCCATTCACACGTTGTCAGTAAAAATTAGCAAGAGGGACTCCAGACCCCCAAAAAACCCCATATGGTAATTCCTATAAATATCTATATAGTCCTTACTAAGTGAGGAAGGTAGTGAAAGCATGTTGACTGCAGTGAGTAGAAAACATTTGCCTTATGGATACCCTACAGCCTGGGACAGAACTGGTTTGAGACACAAAATGGGAAAGGGGTAGAGGATTGCCAAGGCAAAATAACATGGTCTTTCTGCTAGTTTGCTGACTGCAGATTTGTAGAAAGCCAATTGCCTGTGGCTTCTTTTGCTCAAGGAAGAATTAGTGGTGGCTATTCCTAAAGGAGTCTACCCAAAGCCAGTCACTGCCTCTGCTCTTCCTACACATAGCAAGTCTGATTATTTAATCTGCATTTCTCTCTCAGCTCCTTCCCTTCTATAGGAGAAATAGCCAGGAATGAATGAAATCAGGGCTGACAGAATTCCCTGTGGAAAAGACTTTTTCAGGATTTAGCTGGAAGGTTTAGCACCTGAGAGATGCAGACAGAGATCACGACAGAGTGCAGAAGTGACAAATGATTCTTCTTTTACTCTTTCCTGAGATGGTCGATAAAGGACTCCTACTTGGGTAGTGACTCAGATTTTTGGGGAGAAATCTGGGAAAGCATGAGCTTAGGAGATCAGAGACAGGAACACAGAGTAGGGCACCTAGCTCCTCAAAGTTCCAAAATCACTTCAAAAATATTGTTCCTCTAGAGTCACATTTATCTCCTTGGACAAAGGGAGAAGTAGCATCCTATCTTCCTGCTTCCATACAAAACTAACAGCACATAAGAGGGTTTTGTTGAAAGAGCTGTGTGCATCAACAGCTGTGAATTCTCCCTTTTGCTGCCTGAACACATCGCTACCTTTTGGCTGTGTGTTGCATCCCCCATTCATTAAAAACCAAGAACCTTTCATTGATTTTGGTGGACTTTAAATATAGCCCATTCTCATTGTTTTAAATGAGTTATGTGAATGCCTTGGGATCTCTGTGCCAGCTCTGAAGAGCTGTCTTAAGAGTACACAAAGAAACTCTTAAGCAGTACCTTAGCAGTGAAATAATGAGAAAAATGTCTTTGCTTTTGTTACCGTTGGAGGAGTTTATTTATTTAAGGTATTTTAAATAAAGATTTAAGTTCCATTATGAAATAGCAGTCTCTGAACTAACACAAATACATTCTTTCATCCAAAATAAAAGGTCACCTTCTGTTACTCAGAAATTTGATAGATGTAGGTAGAAAGGATTTACTAGGTATTATTTGGACAGACATGAATATCATCTAGAAAAAGAAAATCAGAGAAAGTCAACCACAGAATGGCTTGGTAAGAGCTCCATTCATGTTTAGTTTGCAAAGAAATATATCATCAACTTTCCTGTATCTGGCTGAATACGTTTGCCACATACCCAAAGACCTCCAAATTCAATCTGTGCAGAGGCAGCTTGAGTTCATTACATGATTTATCTCACCCTAAAGTAGACATCTAAAACATGGCAGGTGAAGCACATTGTAAAAATTTTGTTTGTTAAAACGGAAGGCATTTTGTTCATTGCCTTGAACATAACAGCAAGGTAGGTGGACTAATTTAGAGATGCATGCCTATACTGTGTGTGTCTATGGATGGATTCATTTGCTTAAAATAGGCATCTTGTTCCATCTGAGATAACCTGGTATATCCCTCTGGGCCCCCATCTGCTTGCTAGAAGGCTCTGAGTCTCCTGTAGGTCCTGTCTCCTACCTGCCAGCCCCATATAGATGCTGAACTTATCCATGGGGATTTTCAGTACCACTTAGCTACTTGTTATAGGCAACTGAATAACAACTTTAGACTGAATTGAGATTAATTCTATGACTGATCCAAAATATTTTGATAGGGTTTTCCTAACTTCTTAAAACCGGAGGAATAAGTCAAAATGGTTTGCACGTCCCCTCTGCGTGGCCCTGTATGCCCCCAACCTGTTGATTGGCATCCATTTTTTGAGGCTTTATGTCCAACCATCTCACTTAAATTTCCACAGTGAAGTCTATTGCCTTCACTACAAGGTGGTCCTCATCACGATGCTGACCATGACTTTACCCCACCCTTGAAGGAACTGGGATACTGTATACTTCCCTATCATTGCTGGGCTAGAAGACCTTTTGATTAAAGTCCCAAGGTGCGGGAGAAGAAGTATGTATCGCAGCCATAGAGTATGATTCTCAGGCACAAAGAGGCTCTGTGATGATACTCTGTCTAACTAAAGTGGCCCTAACCTTGCTGTAGAAGTAATTAATATTTTGTCAAGATCCCTTCACCCTGCAAGAGCGGTATTGAGTGGTGTCCCTTCAAATGAGATAAGAAATAACTTACAAACCTTTTTATTTATTTATTTTCTGCGAAGGGGAGACAGTTTCCAGTATAACGCTATGAAATTCAGTTTCAGTGACTCACCATTTAGCTGTTTCTAGTACTGTCAGGAAGCATTAATGCTTTTCAAGCTGCTGAAGGTAGGAGAGAATTATTTCAGACTATGCCATCTTCTTCCACCTCTCACCAAATTCTTGCTGATATAACATCTACAGTAAGTTCTGAGTTTTGGGGTGGGTTTTCTGGGGTTTTTTTTTTGAAGAATATGCATCTTGTTTAGAGCTGACACTTACCAGATCATAAATGTCATTCTAATTTTTAAATTAATTCTTAATGGTCTTCTGATTTTGAATGCTACTTTAATAAGCTAGTTTTCCTCCAACTTCCTTCCCCAAGGAACTCTTCATCAAGAGTGGTATTAGGATGTCCTGATTTTGGCTGGGATAGAGTTAATTTTCTTCCTAGTAGCTGGTACAGTGCTGTGTTGTAGATTTAGTATGAGAATAATGTGATATCACACCGATGTTTTAGTTGTTGTTCAGTAGTGCTTACAATAGTCAAGGACTTTTCAGCTTCCCGTGCCCTGCCAGCGAGAAGCTGGGAGGGGGCACAGCCAGGACAGTCAACCCAAACCGACCAAAGGGATATTCCATACCATGGGACGTCATGCTCAGTACATAATCTGGGGGGAGTTGGCTGGGAGAGGGGTGACCACTGCTCGGGGACTGGCTGGGCATCAGTCGGCGGGTGGTGAGCAATTGCACTGTCCATCACTTGCTTTGTATATTCTATTATTATTATTATGATTATTATTATTATTGTTATTATTATTATTTTCTCTTCCTTTTCTGTCCTATTAAACTGTCTTTATCTCAACCCACAAATTTTACTTTTTTTTTTTTCTGATTCTCTCCCCATCCCACTGAGGGGGGGAGTGAGCGAATGGGTGTGTGGTGTTTAGCTGCCTGCCGGGTTAAACCACAACATAGGACCATCCAAAATTCAGTGGCGATGCACTTAATTCCCTGCTGAAAAGAAGGACGTGAATCCACATTCCCCTGCTAATTTTGCTTTTTGCCATTTGCAAAAAGATGTGCATACGGAAGAGGTAACTTTGCACTCTTGCCCTTCTACTTTTGCTGGTTTTGCTTTTACCCTTCTACTGCTGCAGGAAAGGGAAGTGGTGCTGGAGACCCTGTTAGTGCCTCCCACAGCAGCATATGCATCTTGGCTCATTCATTGTACAAGGCAAGCACCCTTCAGCAGGCACCTGGGGTAATTATACCCCTTGCATCAGATCTTTTGGAGATCTCTACAAACAGGGCTTTTGGTTGCTTCTGTAGAAATTTAAGCCTTGAAGCATGTAGTTTATCATTATTCTTAAATCTATTATTCATTATTAATACATTATTACTCAACATACAGTATGAGAACCCTGAATATTTCTGAAATACATGCATACTTCCAGCTCATTTTTGATTCTTTAAAACTTCCATTTCCCAGTTTCCTGGGGCAATGACATGTACTATCTGCTTCATTATGGTATAACAAAATATTCCTGCCTTTCAGAATCTTTCTGGAAGGTGAGGGACTGATGATTAAACTGTCTGACTGTGCAAAAAATGCAAGTGGGAGCCAAGTTTGCATCTCTGATTTATGGCAAAGGCTATTTCAGTCAACCGAACTATGGGTGGATACTTGCTCATTTAAAGTGGGGCAGTGGGCAAAGGTGGCTTAAGTATAACACTAGCTGCCTCACTCCGTTAGAGTACTGCTGACTACTGAAACTGGTATGCCTTCTCTTGAACAAACAGTGCTGAGGAGGGCTTTTGACCTTTTGATCTGCTGTTATGCCTCTCACATAACATTACTTTAGGCCTTACCTATGTCTGTTCATTTTTTTCTTCTTGACAGGTGGTCTGATAGAGTCTTTGATTCTTAACAACAAAGGAGCAATATATATTTCTATATCTTTTCTCTTTTTAAAATGTATTTTACAGTACTTCAGAGAGCTAGAAGTATTACTGTAGGATTGGTTTTAATAGTACCTCTGAAATCCCATGAATTGAAGTCAGTTAAAGGAGAACATATGTGATATTTTATCATGACAATAAAAAGTCTCTCCCAGGTTAAGCAGTCTGTTTCACTACTATGCCCCTTCTGAAATGTCATTCTTTTCTGACTCTGATGCAGCTTAACAAGATGATTCTATCTGTCATTTGACTTTTCCAAGATCCTATCTTTCTTTGCATTTTGACATCTAAACATTAATGAACTTTCTGGTGGAATTTGAATAAGATTCTGATCAAATTTTAGGGTTAGGATTTTAAAAGCTCAAATACCAGCTAGAATTCATTGTCTATATTATTCCATGTCCACCAGTAACCGAGCAGAAATCTTCAGCTTAATTTATATGGACCACATTGACGAGATTGGCAGCTGAGAACTGCTAATCTAATTTTGGGCTGGAATTTTGCCCCATCCCTGGACACATTCAAGCTCAGGTTGGACAGGGCTCTGAGCAACCTGATGTAGTTGAAGATGTCCCTGCCCACGGCAGGGGGGTTGGACTAGATGACCTTTAGAGGTCCCTTCCAACCCAAACTATTCTACCATTCTATGATTCTATACCCCAGCTGGAGTCCAGACAGTATATTAAGGTGCTAATGCATGCCTTGTAGCATCTTTCAGTCTGTTTCCATTGGCACCAAACAGGCTTTTGGGAAGTATGAGTCAGGAGAAATTCTAGTACTATGGTAACTGAGCTTCTGAAACTTCATGGATGACCATCTCACACTCACAGTAACCAGGCTAAGCGGTTTAGTTCAGAACAGTGGTCTGCATCCAGGCATAGGTACCAGCACCTCTTACGATCTGTCCTTGCCCTTGTACTGGTGGGGTCAATGTTCATAGTGATCCTTGTCTCTGATTTTTCCTAGGTGCATTTCTATAACACTGTTCCTCCCTGAGCTGCCTTCTGGCTTGGTTAGCTAACAGTTTTAAACCACTCAGAATGTGCTACAATCTTTTTTGGATTCTGTTAAAATGAGAACGAGTCTACCACTGATTGTATCTAGCGGGATGAGCACTCAAGTATCACAATAGGTAAAGTTCTTATCAGTACTAAACACATTGTACCATCTATTACTGCAGTTAAAAACACTTGCCATAGTTGGCTTATTCCCTTGAACTACAATAGGAAAGCAATCGAATCAATACATGTGACATGTTTTCCATTACCACAGTAAGGTCAAAGTAATTGTCCATCCTCATGAATTCCTATGCTGCCAGACTGATGCAGCAGCAAAATAGGTTGAACAGACATGGTAGGTCTTCAGCTCAGCAAAATGATGTCATCAAGAGGGCAACAGCTAGTGGCTAAAAATGAGCTAAATGAGAAAATAGCCAGTATAACCCCAGCTTTGGATGATGGGCCACAGAAATTCCATTCCCAATTTATATGTGATTCATGTTTTGCTTGAGTGCCTGCATCATAACTGAATACTCCTGAGCCCCTCATGCACTCCGAAGCCAATATTTTTTGGCTTGAGAAACCTTAAATACCCAACAGCTCTTTTCCTTTTCCGTGGTGAAAGGTAGAAGACCAGTAATGTTTATGCTATGGAAAATAATTTCTGTCAATTTATTTGAACTCTTGTTCTCAGTATCTCTCAGTGCAGCAAAAGGAAAAAAAATGTAATTAATAGTTTAAGGATATATTCAAATTCAAATCACTGCTTTAGAGTAAAGCGTGGTTTTTTCATGATAGTGAACTACAGTTCTTTTGGGTCTAAGGGCTGTTGTGCCCATGATCAACACTTAGAAGTCTTGTCTCCTTGAGTGATGGGCTCACTGTGAGACATGTTCATTTTTTCAAGGAAGCTTCCTGTTCCACTTTTTTTCCTAATGACTTCCCAGTGACATGCCTTGACAGTTTTGATTCTTTAAGAGAGACTTGGAGAGAAGTATTGCATCAAGGACAGGTAGCTTTAGGTACCTCAGCCTATGGCAATGGGATCAAATATTCTCTTTAAACTTTGAACATCCACAGCTCTGACTTCTTCCTTGTGTCCTAACACCACTGAACCTGACAAATGCTGGTTGCTCTTTGGTTCAAAAAAAAAAAAAAAAAAAAGACTATCTTCTATACCATACCCAGAAAATACTCTTGTCAAACTGTGATGATGTTCAGCTACTTACCTCATCCACAACACTATGTGACCTTATGCTGTCACCATTTCAGGACTGAAGACCTACACAACATCAACCTACTTCCTTTTAGGCCTGTTTACAGGTCTTGAAAGGTAATATATCTAAGTAACTACCTTGTTTGCTTCAGTCTGATATGCTTATACTGCCACAGGTGTCCAGGCTGCTGTTAGAGGAGATCTAGTCAGCACAATCAACATAGTCTAGGGAACAGTTCAGCTGATCACATGTAGGTTCAGTTGCTTTCACATCTAAGACATCAGTGGAAGGCTGGCAGATGTGACACAGGACCTATGGGAAAAGAAACCTTTTGGAACAACACTGGGATAACCTACAACATCTGATATCTATATTTAGGCAACTGAATCCTGTTACAGTTGTCCAGTTGTCTAGTTTTTAGGTGAGGTGAATTGCTTTTTAAACGTCACTAACTCTACTGACTAGATATTTATTAATTATAATGAGAGGTCAGACAACCAACCTGGACACCTGCATGAAGACACCTAAATTTCTTAATCTGCAAGCTGATTCTAACCCCTAAGCACTTGGGACCTACACTAGGGCAGATGGTTCTCATCCTAAATACCTTTTTGAATCTGACCATCTCATAACAACTCAAGTGTCTTCTGGCAAGAAGTTAATTTCTTTTTCCTTTTGTCCATTTTCCAGAGAGAAAAAAAATGTTTAACTGAAACCAATATGGTCATAAAGAAAATATCACAATAAGCAAACCAATATGAAGTTCGTCTTATTGCCCACAAGGTTATTTCTTCCAAATGATTCAGATTAGATTAATGTCAGGTTGTGTAAAGGAGGAAGATGCATTGCATGCCCAATATTCCCTCAAAATATTGTCACCCAATTGCCTTCCTTCGGGGTTGGCTGCATCACTCTGTGCATGTTTGGCATGCAGGGAGGCTGCTCTGACTGATGCTCTTTCTTGTTTCAGAGGATGATTCAGTCCATTACTAACCTTTTATTGCATGCTTGTTTGATTTTGGAATCGACACAAAGAAAACAATGGCATTTTGTGGGGAAGGCTGTTCTTCCAATACATTTTCTCATTCCAAATTTTTTGTTGGAACCTTCATGAAAGATTTGCAGCTTGGAATTCATCTGGTAAAATGTAGGAAGATTTAGCTGGTCCTAAAGTACACATCCAAAACATGTTCAATGAAGTGAATCTTTAAGGTGCCTATTCCTTCCTACTAATACAACGAAGACTGACCAACCTTGCAGTTTTGGTCACTGAAAGTATCTCTGATACATACATCTACAAGGAGATAAGACAACTCCAGCTCTTAAGTATCTTAGAATGACTTTATACTAAACTACCTTTTCTCTTTTAATCATGGCTTTTGTGTTTTTTCCATGACTTTTAATAGAAAAAGTATAATTTCTTCTTTTTTTCTTTTTTTTTTAATTTTCTGCTTTTTTCTTCTTTGAAGAAAATTGAATCTTGTGAATCACAGGCACTGACCTTGTTTTTGTGCTATTTCTTCTATACTCTGCTGGGAGCACTGGAAAGATACTAAGCACAATTTATCCACATAAGTTTCTACTTTCCATTGACCATTCAAGCAGCTGTGCAGAAATGAACCCTTAAACTTGCTTTCCTCAAAGACAACATAGATTCTGGATTCCTGGAACTAAACACACTTTTCTGTGTTTGGGCTGAGTTTCTCATGGGTCCCACACGGCTGAGACAGAGGAGACTGAGGAAGCAGGGATCTCAATCAGACCGGATGAAAGTGTTCGTGATTGAGAAGGGAAATGCAGCTCCCTTTTTCTTTCTAGGTAGTATGAAATGCCCTGCTGTGATTGCCATGTCTTTTACCTTAGACTGTCTTGGCCTAGTTCTTAAAGATACGAGGTTTTTATAGGTACACCAATCATGAATCTGAATTTGCGATGATGCTGTTAGGGAAGCCAAAATACAATAAGAGGAAGGATAAAAGCAGAGTATAAAGTTATTTAAATGGCGAATTCTTAGCGAGGGGGGGAAGGGGCTCACTTCCCAACAGAAATGTTGGTTAATGTCACTGAGCATAGCAGATTGCTGTGGTGTTGCTGGTTGTGATACTCCTGTCCAGCTCTCCTGCTGGGTATGCACTGTGCAGTTGTCCTGGGCTTGTGCAGCAGATCAGACCCATTCAGGGTACAGTTTTACCAGACCTTTATTAGGTTTGATATTGTAGCTCATCTTCAGCTTGCTATAAGCAGAATACCTGCTGCTTTTTAGTGAAAGCTATACCATTTGCAAGGACATTCAGGCACACCTGCATCCATCTCAGCACTATATTCTAACAGCTCTGGGTTAGGTCCTGTCTCCTTAAAATGGTCCGTATAATGAGGAATGAATACAAATCACTGCTCTTGACAAGGGAGAGAAACAGCTTCTTCTGAAGGACTTCAGAGTAGAGGGCTTGGATTGCTTTTTTCTTGTACTTACCTTCTTGTCCTAATTTTGAAAAGAAATCGAGGCGAAATCAAGTGGAATCAATATAGTAAATAAATAATGCTTTGTCTTTATATAGCTTTTTCTACACAACAGTTTCACGGAGTCCTTGTGATAGTGCTATTTCAGGCATTTTGCATCTTATGAACCTAGCTGTCCTACCGCTGACTGAAATTGATTGCTTTTGACCTCCAAATAATCTACTTACAGCGTACGCCGCAGATCCTCAACTCTTTCTTCCAGTGAGATTTAGTGTTTACTTGTGGTCCAGTTTTAAATGTGCAAAGGAAAAAGTGAAGTCCTGCTTTCTCCTGGTGAGTATTCAGCTGACAGATGCATCTTAATAGCAGAAAAATGTTGGAATTATAGACTTCCCCCCCATATTATTTTCCTCCCACATCATCAATTATATTTGTATGAAATATCTTGTACAACATGAAGGAAGAGAAATTCACAGCTTTGTGCATATATAGGTTGTTATTTCTTCCTTAGGGGTTGGATTCATAACACAGGTGTCTGAAATTAGCTGTCCAACTTATCTAGTCACCCCAGCACCCTTTATCGTTGAAGGAGAGAATAAGGCACCTCCAGGGGGGGACTTTATATTACCCTAAAAGGGGCATCCAAGAGAGGTTGAGTGGAAAACCTTCTGGAGATGACTCGTTTTATAAGTAATGATGTGCTGTGTCTATTGCATCTATAAAGTGAAATATTCTTAAGCTTAATTCTATGGAAAATAGCTTTCCTTCTGAATAAAAATGTTAAGTTTTAGACTTAAAGATGTTTCTCAGCCCAAATCTGATCCAAAAGGTGGCATTTTCCTGGTTCTTATTTGTGAAATCTTAAAAAAAGCCTTCATATTAACCTAAATATATTTCTTTGATAATTTCAGTGATATACTTCAACTTCTTTTTTTTTTTTTTTAAACAAAATAGCTTAGTTTAGTTCTAAATATAAAGCTGACCGTAAGTAGTCCAGAAATCTTGAAAGTGCTTGCTTAAGGAGAGATTTGCTTTTACTGCTTCATTTTTTTACATTATGGGGTTTTTTTACATGCCTCAGGAAAGAACATAGTGTTCATCTGAAACCCAGATAGCCTGTGCCTGATTAAATCAAGCTATTTAAATAGTAGTTCTTATTATACTGCAAAATATTGCATGCATTTATTCATTTTTTATTATTATTCTTCCTAGCTGAGATAATCTACTGTACTTACTGATGATGCTCTATAAATCATTCTGCTCTACATCTTAATACGTCAAAAGAAAACATACTGGGTGATAATAAACAAGTATCCATTTAACTCAAGGACATTTTTATTGATGTGCTTCATAAATACTATATTGTAAATATATAACTATAAAGGAAATTTATCCTAAAAAATAAAAAACTCTGCAAGGTCAGTTCAAGAGTTATTTCAAGAAAATTTTTTGTACTTGCAAACCCACAAGGGACCATTGTAATCATATAGTCTAAACACTGGTTGAGCCCAAACTGAAGCATTTCATGTAGTGACTCCTGGGGTGGGCAGAATTAGTCTTCTCTGTCATGTGAAAACAAGTACGACTGAGAAATACAGCACAAAAACATTTGTGATCTGGCATAGATTAATTAGGAAACCAATTATAAGTAACATGATTGATGGAGGCAAAACAGAAATATCTGTATCACACTGGGAAAGATTGGTCTGCTCATATTTACACATGGACAGAAGGGTGCACACGGATGGAAATTTATTTATTTACTTAGTTAGTTATTGTACTAATGCTAAACTAGCAAACTAAATAGGGCTAAGTTTTAGGGTTAGGCTTCAGGGTTAGGCTTGAGGGTGGCCATATGATAGCCAATGCTATTAATTTCTTATCCCTCTTCCTGGGATGGCTCTGTCCCGTACAAACCAGCTTATTCCCAGACTACAGCCAGTCATGATCTAAGGAGTAGCAGAGTCCTGGAGCTGATCCCAGGAGGCAAGATGGATGATGCGACCACATTCATCTGAGGGGAAAAACTGAATTCAGTTATCTATATGTGAACCGTGATATGTTACTCATTCTCAAGGCCAGAGAAAGGTCTCTGGCCTATTTTATTATTTGCTTCTGTAGTTATAGTCCATGGAACCTTCTCTCACATCCAGCTGTGAGTGATTTGGTGTGTTATTGCAAGGTCAGTGTCATGGTGTTGCTAACTAAATCTCACAAAATTTTAGTTGTGCTCTTTTTACCCCTTCCTCTAAATGTATTAACTTCAGTTCAAGATGTGGGGTGTTTGGCATTTATAACTTTGCAGGTGTTCTGGATATTTGTTATGTCCCCAGGCAGTCCAAGAGGCATGTGTTCAAGAAACCTGGCCCTGTCATGATACCTAGACTAAAGAAGTGGATTTGTATGACATTGAATGGTGGAACATATTTCCTGCAGGCATCTGAGAACACAAACAGAAGCAAAGAAAAGCATAATCTCCCATAGTGACCACAGCAATGGTCTGTTGCTTTTGCCAGCGCCATGAAGAGCATCTCATATAATCCGTAAAATAAGTGTGGCAGAATGAAGTAGTTGGCAATGAGAGTGGGATCGGCTTTGCATTTGTGATTTTGTGTTTCTCAGTGAAAGCCAGCTCTTCCTCAAAAGCTCTCCCCAGTAAAATGACTGCCAGAAGCCCTACTTAGAGAGATGCTCCCTCTACATTGTTATGCCTTTTAAATACCTAAAAATGTGTTCACCATCCCTCAGAAGTTTTCCCCAGAGCAGCCACTGCTCTGATCAGCCCCATAGCTACATCCCTGGCTGCAAGGTGCCAGTTAGGGGAAGAAAAGTCACATTTGCTCACACACTTTAAAGTCTGGAAAAACTCTCAGCACTGTGGGAGCCATCCAAGAAACATTACATTCAGCTTGTCTGACCTGCTTACCATGAACCACATCAGTCTGTCTCACTTCTTCAGTAGATGTTATGTGTATGCACTTAGATTACAACACTGAATTTTTTTATGAATGTTTTATCAGTTCCTTGCAGCCAGGATCCAAACTACCCCTCTCTGTCTTCCTTTGCTGTGTGTAAAACTGCATTTCCTTTCCCTCTCTGGGTAGAGAAGATAAAGTGATTCAAAACTGGGCAGTGTTCCTTGGGGCTAGCAAAAAGCCCTGTAGAGAGGCTAGCTGCTAAACACGGAGAAATATATGGATTTGATCGCTTTTCTTGTCTTTTAGTCATTAGTTTTAATGAAGAGAACGTGGTCACCCGGGAACGATCATGGTTCATTACTCCAACGGTGGATTTAAGACTGTTAGCATTACGCATTGTGTGGCACACTCATACCCTTGAGTTGTAGTTGACTGCTCAATCCTTTCCTCACCACTTCTCTTTTGCTTTCCAGCTCCATTTCACACCATGCCTGGAGAGGCGTGTGGGCAAAGAGAGGGAGAAAGAGGAGAAATGGTGAGAATGGAGTCAGAGAAAGGCTGCAAGGCGAGGGGGTGCTGGTGGTGTCCTTTTGAATTCAAAGCAAAAGGTGAAAGAAAGAAGCTTGAATGAAATCAAATCCATCACAGTGGTGTTTGATCACCTCCATGGGTGGCTCATCAAGAAGGTGAGAAATGATACTGCAATGTTTTAGAAGTAAAGTTCTCTGACAGTGCTATGAGAGCTGCTGAAATTAAAGAGCATTAAAGCTTGAAACAGCAGTGATGAGGGACAACAAACGTGCATCTGGGCTTAGTGGAGCTGCAGAGATGGATGGAATTTAGAAATTTTTGAGGTGACAAAAAGCAACTGGATTTGGCAAGCATCCCTGTGAAATGCAGATTAATGGAGGAGAGGCTGGTCTTGGCAGAGTCTGTGTGACAAAGTCGAGGACAAAACCAGGAGGGCTTAGACAAGATTATGTTGAACTGTGACAGTCATCCTAAACCACGAAGGAGTTCAGCTTGTCTCAGTTAGCTGAATTTTGAATCCTGATAAACCCATGTGCATACTTCAAGCAGCTTGAAAACCAGCATAACTGAAACCATATTGGATTGCAAAGTGTTGCAAGGTTATTCCAGTTAAACCACAGAGTTCAGAGCTGAAACACTAATCCATTAACAAAATGGGTCAGAAACAAGAGAAGACATATTTTACATTTAAAAAGCCTCCCATAGATGGGCATATTGCAATTGCCACATCAGCCTCATAAAACCGTTGCCAAGCAGGGCAAAGACTGATTTCTCTGTTGTTCAGATAGGGAAGCTGGAGCACAGAGAAGGCAAATAGTCCTGTAAGAAGACACTGGCAGAAATCAGAAAGGCTAGCTGAACTATTTGTTCTCGCCACTACACCAATTTCTTCCTTATACTCAAGAGTGAACTGAGTATATAAATATATGGACGAGAAGAAATTGTTAGCATGTTTAGTGATATGTTCTTCAGGACAGTTAAGTACCTGCTTTTTCTCTCTCAAAAGTTTTATTTATTCCCCCTTAAAATGAGCTTAATTATATGGTAGCGTATCAAATATTATTCTGATGCATTATGTCTCTGTGGCTCTCTTAAGAAGGTCAAGATGTTAATAGGGAACAATGTAGAACTAACCAGAACAGTAAATGGAGAACATTTGCTCTGTTTCTTCCCAGCTAGAAAGTTGTGTGTAATTGCTTTCCTTAAATGGGAACGGAGTTTGAAAACTCTGCCAAAAGTCCAAGATAGAGGTAAATATTAGTGTCAGAGTACAAAAAAGGATAATGCTTTTTAGTTTTATAGCACCTTTCATCCAAGCTTTTCAAAACATCTCAGATATTGATCAAGGATTTCCAAGATATTTTTTATAGCTAAAACACATCAGTACAATTTTCCCGTCATGATGTAAGTGGTGAAAAGCAGCTAGAAGAGAAAGAGTGCTTTCTGCCTTTTGTTTCTAACTGCTGAAAAAGAGAAATCAAACATTTTAATTATATATTTTTTTGAAATAATATGTTCTTTTATGTTTATGTGTGTGTTTAAGGGGGTATTTGGTTAGAGGTACCTAAAGAAAGAGTTCCTGGAACTAGAATGAACACTTTTTATGTGATTTTTTTGAAATAATTTTTTGGGGTTTCACTCATATTAATTTAAAGTCTATTTTATAGCTCCTTGGATTAGCAGAAGATTAAATGATGCTGAAATCAGATATGATGAAGCTCATTCATGTTCTTTCCCCATCCTGATTCCAGCTGTTACTCAGCCCCTGTGGCCAAAAGTTTTTGCCCTTTCTACTGCTTGTGTAAATTGTTCCTTAACCAGTTTTATTCAAATTGGTGCCGTTAACATTAATGTTTTCCATAAGACGTCTTTTCCAACCTGATTCCTTTTGACTGTGGAGGGCTGAACATGGTTATACAAATAGTTACACTGAAGGCCGTGCAGGTACAGTACTCTCTGGAGAAAACTCCAAGTAGAATGTAGGTATGTTCACAGTTCAGTCAATCAAAACCAATCAGAAATTTAGAAGATGACCTAATGCCATTTGCATATCCTCGTAATTAGCTATACATTTATATTTTGTTGTGTGAGCTCAGTAGCCAAAGGGATTTTTCCAAGTTTTCAGAAACAGAAGCCAGATTTAAGGAGAGCAGTATAGAAGCCAAGAGAGCTTTAAACAGAAAGATTTCTTTCCACTGCAAAAATTAAATCAAAACAAAATGCAGAAAGGCAGAAACAAATCTTTATTATCCAGGAATGTAATGTAGATAGTGTTATTACTCCTACAATTGGAAGAAGAGTTCCAATAAAGCTTTGAGAGTTAAGACATCTTCTTGCTGTATTTCAACTGAATTCTTAGAGAACAAATTATCTTCAGGGAATCATATGCAAATGTGACTTGAAAAGTTGTCCTTTTTTTTCCCCCCAGCAACAGTTTCTAGAAAGCTCTGAAAGCGACACAGGTGTTGTTTAAAAAAACTAAGATATAATTAGCTGAGATTTGGAGAGTTACTAATGATGAGAAGCAATTTGGTCGTGCTATGTTAATGTGTAAAGTGATTTATAAGGGGAGCAGTAATGAATGTTGTCACTTCTAAACAAAATAAAGCACTTGGAAAGAACATTGATCAGTTCTTTTTTTTTTCTTGTGTGATTTTTTTTTTCTCCCAGGATTTAGGTGGATGAAGATTGCAATATCCGCAAGTTCAACCAAGTTGCGTTAACACTGTGAGTTGCAAACTCTTCTTCAAAGATGTTTCTCTGACTCCTACATAAACTAGCAATTTTCCTCTTTGCTTCATAATCTATTTTAATTTTGATCCCCCCTCTGTCCCAAAGGCAAGGGCACATTCAAGTAAAGCAGAGGAAACTAGGAATTGCTAATATTAATACCATCTAGCTCAAGGTGACAATTAGATTCTAATTTTGTTTTATTCCTTCTTTTTATAAAGAACACCATGCCCTTGCCTAAAGGCAAATTAATAGAAGTTTATTATTACAAGCCCTGCGATCTAAACCAAAGTATTTTGCAGTCATTTTTCTGTTACTTGTGGTTATCCAGTTGGTACCTTAATGTGACAAAAACCTGCCCAGGAACTTCTGTAGTGTTTCTCTCAGTGTAACCCACTATTTATTTATTGTTAATGTTTCTTTACCATCCAAAGTAGTTTGAATAATGAAAACAACAGTAATTTTAGTAAATGCGGTATTCTTGACAAAAAAGGTAAAATGAATTCTGGGTATTGCAACAATAAGCAATGAACAAGTACTCTTCTGAGACAGGGAAGTGAAATTAATTTAGAAAATTAAACATATTAGTACACAAAATATGTTTACTATTTTGCCTATTAAGGAAGGTAAAACTTAATGACATTTCCATACTAATCTTTCCTTTTTCAATTAAGCAGAGTCAAAATATACTAGAACAATACCCTACTCTTTATCTTTTGATCTCAGAGAGCAAATAAGTTCTTTGGTTGCTACTAGAATTAGGGGAAAACGAGGCTTGACTTTACCAGGAAAAGGATTCATGTGTCTGGAAAGTCTGAGAGGTTAAAAAAGCAAACAATTTGTCTGCGGGCTGCAATTGAATATAATCGAGTATGTGTGGACACCTAGGCACTTGTTTAATCACCTCCCCTCCGCCTCCCTATGAACAGGATGGTGATACCCAACTGACCATTTGGTCTGGGCCATTGGTGGGCGCAGAAGAGGTCACTCCAAGGAGCATGTTAACATGTAAATGGTATAGAGTATCACACGCAAGTTCTTGACCCTGTGCCATGGTCCTGTTTGAATAGCTAGGACCTATTCCATTTCCTAAGAACTTCAGAAATTTATCCAGGTAAACAGCACAACATCTTTCTAGAGAACTGAGTGTCATCCAGTGTAAAAGTGAACAAACTGCAGTAATTTCTCTAGCTGTCAAAAGGCACTTGACAGAATTAGCCAGAATTAGAGTATACATCTCCAATTCTGAGTAAATGTGGATTTAGTTCTCATTTTGCTTTCATAATTGGATCAAGACATAGTGAAATTGCCTGGATGCTTCCGTGATAGAATCAAATTAGTTCCCCTGCATAGTCTCTTAGGAAGAGGGTGGAAAAGGGCCTTACCAAGGCTTCCTGCCATTCCCCAGTTCTTTCTATTTATTTACTGAGGCTCTGCAATTATAACAAGGCAAATACAACTTGCTGAATAGCAAGAATACAAATGTCGAATGAAAACTATGAAGAGCTGCCCTGGGCGCATATAATAATTCTGTTGCACACGCCTATTTATATTTCATCAGGTTAAATCATTAGAGCTCTACCAGGACATAAGCAAATGTGGTTTGGACTGAAGCTAGTGCAGCTGCCATGAGGTGACAGTTCCAGTTGAGATCAGTGGAGATGACCTAAATCTGCTTGGGGTCCTCTCTGGGGCAACCACAACAAGCTCCAGATGGACAGAAGTGCTCAGGAATTCTTCTCCAAAGATGGCTGGAAGAGGCCTCAGACTTGATGAAGATTGATTGATAGCAAAGGAAGTGATCAAAACATGGATGAGATGTTGTAATAAGTAGTTTAGTGCTTCAGAGTTGGTTCAAATCCAGATGCAGCAGACTGACCGCCAGCTCTTCAGAGGCATACAAAGGATCAGTGAGTTTTAATCAAATCTACCACCATGTGCTTCTTTCCATCCTTAATCCTGACTTGCCATATCAGATGGGAATAGTCTTTATGGAGACATCCTTCTCTCAACAGGTCCATCTTATCTTACCCAGGTTTTTGAACTTTTTCCTTAAGGTTTCCTTTTCTCTTTTTCTTTCATATTTGTACACGCATTTCTCTCACCTCAAAATCCTAAGCATAATGTATCTTCTTCTAGCAGCTCCAACATTTTTTTTCCTCTCTCTTCCCTTAACCCCACTGTCCTCTCAGCTCACTCCACTAGGCCTGTCTTGGCCTATTTCCATGCAAATCTATTTACCCTGCATTCCATCCCCCAATTTTTTCTGCTTTTCTAGGGTTCACATCCAAGAAACACCAAAAAGCTATACAAAGCTTAACAAATTCCCATCAACACATCTAGCAGCACTATACTCTACCCTGAACTGATAATAAGAAAAATGGTATTGTGACATCCAAAGGCATGAAATAAACTTTCTCTTCAGGAGCTTTAATTAGGAGCTCGCTATGCTCACCTTGTTTTCCTGAAATACATTTTAATTTATGACCACAAGGTTTACCACCCATGGTGAGACAGGTATATCACACAACAAGATTTCCTTATGACTTCTCATACCCTTCACCATCTTTTTTTTTGTTTCCAAAAGAACCCAAGTTTTTCTTTGCTTGCTTGCTTGCTTGTTTGATTCGTTCATTTGTCTTTAAGGAAAGGAACAAATAATACTCCTTGCACTGGGAAGGTACTATCTGTTCCAGACAGCCTCTTGAGTATTCATATTTTTCAGATATGGAAATAGTTTTTCATCTAGTTAATAAAAAAAAGGAAATCAGAGATCAAAAGCCAAGCATCTATTGATGTTTTAACATTTTGTTTCTTTATTGCTTTTGTTTTCAGAGAGAACAAAATTACAATGACTGTTTTTTAAATACAGTTTGGTTATAGTGTTGGCAGATTGATGAATCCTGACACTCAAAGTCCTTGAACAAGCCCTCAGAAAAAAAATGTTGGGAGGAGACCTTCTTCTATTAAAATAAAACAAAATTTTACTGATGACTTCACAAGTCCAGAATTTCAGCGTGTATTATAAGTGCTCTTCAGACAGACTTGATGATGCCCTTCAAACCTTGACTTCTACAGAAAGAAAGAAGAGCCTATCTCTTGTCCCTGTTTCCTCTACGACTCCAGAGTTTTTTATGGTGATATGTTTGCCTTATCACTCGTCTTCCCTCAAAATCTGCAGAGTCCAGTCCCAGAAACTCCAGCAAAGTTTTTCTTTTCTTCCTCACTACCTTCCACCATCCCTTTCAATTCATTCTTATAAGACAGTCAGTTCTGCAGTGCTGTGACACTATGTGTGGAAGTCTCATCCAGTAATCACCTGGAGAGATATGGGTTTAGCTCCCTTGTTCGCTCCTAAACTTACTGTATTTTTATCTCAAGGAATTGCTTGAGCATTTGTGCTTGAAATACTGATTTATGGGGCTGGCCTTAAGTTTTCTGAAAATATCTGTTCACTTGTACTGGGGTTTTCACTGTGAAGGGGAGAGAAAGGGTACCTTGCTCCCTACAAGTCCTAATTCCTTAACATCTCCATTGGGAGAGACAAAAATAGAAGTTAGCCACCATCATAATGGGGTTAAATTAACATGGATTCTTGCATTTCGTAGGTCTTTCTCCAGGGTGTCATTGAAGACGTCCCCACTGACCTCATGGGTTCTTTTCACAGAAGTCACCTAACTAAATCTCAGTGTTATGTCAGATTTGAATTACTTCCTAGAACTTAATTCCTTACCAGTTCCCAGGGAGGTACAGTCATTCAGAGGAACATTCCTTTTCCACACAAAAACTGCCAGGACTTTCCTTTCAAAAATCCAGCATCTCCAGTACAATCCCAAAGGCATTTCCTGCAACTGTTCAGTGATCTGAATTTCCAGGAAAGTCATTAAACAGGGAAGTTGTGTATAAGTTGCTAATAAATCTTGAGTTCTGCACTTCCGTGCCTTGTAAATAAAATCAAAGAGAAATAAGGATCCTCTTGTCATGACTTAATATAAAACACTGTCACACTGCAGTAAATCATTTACATGTGCAGTGATTAGAACTGTGATTTAGAATCATTTCAGACACCTACAGTAAATAATAAGGCTTTTCAGTAGTGATTATGTCAGCCTACATCCTGTAGCCTTCCCATTCAATTCCCTTTTCAGGACTGTTTTTAGGGGACCTACAGGAAATTATGTGGATCAGTTGACACTCTCCCTTTGCCTTACTTCCTTGTGGCTCTGAGTCACAGGCTCATCTACACTGCACACAGGCTCCTGGGCTCCCTGCCTGAACAAGCCAGCAAGTTCCCTTCAGGAAAACATCCAGAAGCCGTTGGCAAGATAAACCTGACTCCAGACAATTGGCTCCAAATAGTTATGGATGTGAACCTTGTCTAATTTTGCTCCCCTTCATCTGAAGCAGTCCTTCAACACTATCCCAGCAAGATTTGTACATTCAAATACTCCTTCTCCCACGCACAAACATGCCTGCCATGATTCAAGGAATGAAATGTGCCCTCATTGCCATGCTATAAAAACAGAGCTCTGGTGTATTACGACACTATGCTCTGAGATGAAGGAAACACCTGCAAAAAGACCCCAGTAATTCCCTGCCTCTCCCCACCTGCGTTCCTCCCCTAAACATCTGATAATGTCTTGCACAATCCCAAGATGTTCTTTCCCTGAAACCCATAACAAGCCCCATACCCCCCCTCCCCCCAGTAGCCTCCTTTCAGTCTGTGGGGTGCTCCAGGGAGCCTCTTGGATGACTCATGGTGATGGGTGTCACTCTGGATCACGGGCTGAGCTTCATTCAACAGCCCTGGTAACAGCCAGGGCAGGGGGTCCCTTGGCTCTGGCTGGGTGATTGATGCTCCTCTGCCTGTCGTTTGTCTCTGTGCTCCTCTGTGATCTTGCGGATGAACCTTTCATCACACAACCTAATAGCATGAGATGTGGTAGGCATATCAGACTTGAAGGGACCATTAGCTTGTCAGTAACAAACAAGCAAGTGGAAAACATTTAACCTAAGGATGCCATTTCTTCTGCACACGTACAAGTTTGGAGTCAACAAATTCCTTACTATGCTACCACAAACTTCAAAACTTTTGTGTAGAAAACCAAAAGTGACAAGAACAATTCCTCTGAGACTGATTCACTGCTTTGTGACAGCTATACTAATACAGCAGACTTGATGTATTTACCCTGGAAGATGTGATCGTGAAAATAAGAAACCTATGTCTATCTAAATGCAAGCTGTGTTTTTTAAAGACATTTTTCTCTTTGTTCTTCATCAACTGTTGAAACAGTACAGGTAGAACTGTGCTTTTTTTTTTTTTTTTAATTGCTGCATTGTGGAATGGAAACTATTTAAAAATTTATATTAAATAAGCCAGAGTTTCAACTGCCAAAGTGGTAGGTGGTAGGAAGGGAAAGGGAAAGGTAGGTGTTGAATTAATAACAGAAGAAACATTCTATATATATATTTTAATAAATCCATTTACATTCTAAAAAGAAAGCAAAAAATAGCTTTTGAGAGTTAAATAAGCATAAATCTCTCTACTTGGCACGCTGTACTTTATGAGTGCTTATACCTCCATCCAACACCGCAGACTCTGCCTTGTCATCTGTGACAGCCCGAGAACGTGAGCTGTCCCCTCGCTGTGCTATGGTACGACGCAGCCTGTCGCCCAAGGTCATCACGGACTACCTGATGCTCTTCTTGCCAAAATTGAAGGGAGACACTTTTTGCCTTAAACAAAGAAAACAAAATAAGCAACAGAACAAGAGCAGATAAAAACAGGAGTAAAAAATAGGCTCTTTTTTTTTTTTCTTCAAACAGAAGTTTCTACACTTTGTTCAGCTCTACAAGAAGTCCCTTCTTTTTTTAGGAACTAAAAGAAAGCAAGTATCTTAGAGAAAGAAAGATAAGAGTGTGAGGTAGCTACACATATTTTCAGGTTAAAATGTCTTCAGCCTGTCTTCTGTCACTGCTGCGTTTAATGCTTGTTAGGGATGTGGGAATGTCTCTGTGGTTGCTAAAAATAATGACTACTCCATCAGTAATGGAATGAAACGCCATGTAACACATTTTGTCTGTGTTTTAAAGTGCTCTGTACTTAGCACTCTTAAGTCATAGCTGAGTTTTTACATAAGAACTAGGTGGAAACAGAAACTTCTCTGGAATTTCTATGAGCAAAACGTTTTTTTGAACAAGAAAAAGAAGACTATTTTAGATTTTAAATACAACAAATATTCCATAAAATTTTCATCCAGAACTATTGCAATGTTCAAAACATTATTTATATCAATATAAGACATAGAATAATATACATATAAAATATATGTGTATAAAATGTACACAGTATATAAGTTTACATTAAAAAAAAGAACCAAAAGCTGTCCTGATTTTGGCTGGGATAGAGTTAATTTTCTTCCTAGTATCTGGTACAGTGCTGTGTTTTGGATTTAGGATGAGAACAATGTTGATAACACACCGATGTTTTAGTTGTTGCTAGGAGTGCTTACACTAGTCAAGGACTTTTCAGCTTCCCATGCTCTACCGACTGAGCAGGCTGCAGGTGCTCAAGAAGCTGGGAGGGGGCACAGCCAGGACAGCTGACCCCAACTGGCCAAAGGGACATTCCACACCATAGGACGTCATGCTCAGTACATAAACTGGGGGAAAGCTGGCCGGGGGGGCTGCTACTCGGGGACTGGCTGGGCATCGGTCGGTGGGTGGTGAGCAATTGCATCACGCATCACTTGCTTTGTGTATTATTATTATTATTATTATACTTTATTTTATTTCAATTATTAAACTGTTCTTGTCTCAACCCACGAGTTTTTCTCACTTGTGCTCTTCTGATTCTCTCCCCCATCCCACCGGTGGAGGGGGGGGGTGAGCGAGCGGCTGTGTGGTGTTCGTTTGCCGGCTGGGGTTAAACCACGACAAAAGGTAACAGTTAAAATGAAACATAAATATTTTGACATTGTAGAAACAGTTGATCCAAAATGATTGCCTTCACCATTTTGTGCTTGCATTTCACTTTTTGTCAAGTCTGTGTAGTTCCATGAAATGTTTGGATTTGATTCAAATTTTCCCTTTTGATTAAAAGTGTTTTACTGGATGCTTTCCAGGGATGTCAGCACCCCCTTTTGATGGAAAAAGCAAGGACTGACCATTAGTTGAGTATTTATCTATTCAGGTCCGTGTCTGCAGAAAGTTCCACCTGGTCCCTGCTCAGGGATCCCAGTGTCCTTTTTGCCCCTCCCATCATCTGCTCTCTCTGCTCGCACATAACGCACTGTCCTGTCTGTACAACAGATCACAATTTTTCAGACTAAGTCAGAAAATCATAGATTCCGAGCTTTTGTTATACTTACCCAAATCCCTATGAAGCCCAATTTTCTGAGTAATTGATTAGAAATTTTTAATAACAACTAAACTGGTTAAAAAAGTAACAGAAATTGTTTTGGCCCTGAAAATGGATCACCTTATCTTTGCAAGGGGTGTCTCTTTCTTTTCTCTGTCTACACAGGAAGAGTAGGTGATTTAAAATGGCCAAGGTAGGTAATTTTCAGATGACTGAAGTAAGGTGAAATCAATTTCATCCTTACAGTTCAGTTTCTAAGTATTTCCTCTGCTGCAAGGATGCTAATTTCAATATTGGTTGCGGGTGGGTTTTTTTTTTTGGGGGGGGTGTGTTTTGGGGGTTTTTCCTCTTTTTTTTTTTTTTTAAGGTGAGATGCATTTTTTCTTCACTTATGAAGATGCATCTTTTTCTGAATTGTAAAACTTCATGAAAAATGGTGTGGTGGTGTTGATGGACAGCCAAGGGGAACACAGAGAAGAGTACTTTATTTCTTAATTTTCCAGTTTTATGTTGGATTATTGAAGTTATGAGTATGATTTATTGTAGTATTTCCTGTGTGTTTCCTATGCTGAAAGAGTATATTGTGAGCTGTTGAGAGCAAAGGAAAGAAAGTGAATGGCTTTCATCCTATAAGAATTGGTGAAATCCAGTTTCAGTGGATGGGAAACAATACCTTGATTTGATCTGAAGAACATAAGTGACCAAGAAGACCACGTCTGCTGAGCTTTCTAAGAGTTCTTTAAAAAAAATTCCATTCTGCTTCTTTATACGTTTTTCCCTAGAATATCTTTTTCTGGCATTCTTTTTCTGACAGCCTGAGAAATAACAGGGGTTATCTCAGCAGCCATGGCTCTGCCCCTGAAGAATGAAGACATAAGGTGACATGTGCCTACCCCGACTTGAGGTGTCTGCAGGGATGATGCTCAGGACTGGAGAGTCATCACACTCTGATCCAGATTATGTCAGATCTCTGGATCTACAGCAACTTCATTTTGAACAATTTGTAAGATTTTAATATAAATTTACGTTAAAGGAACTTTGTTTCATTCTCCCCTGTTTACTTGGGTGGAAAGGGATCAAAACTATCCCAACAGTTTGAATTTTTAATAATCACATATAGTTCTGCAAAATTGGAACTGAAATCTAAAAAGTCAACTCTGTCAACAAGAATTTATCGTTATTGGAGGACAAATTCAAAAATTTTGCAAGGTACTTTGTTGCATTTTAAGCTTGTCTCAGTCATTTTGTTTTACTTTTGATTACTTTCTTGACTGAAAATATTAAAGTGAATAACCAAACATATTTTGACCCTTTTTCTTCAGGGACATGATGATACATGTTTGCTGTAATATAATAAAAACAAGTATCTGCTTATGCATTTTTTATTTTAAAAAAAGCTCATATTCATTGTTGGAATACAGTCACAGGTGACCAAAAAAATACATAAAATACTTGAAAAATTGGTATGTGATAAGCACTGCTTTCCAAACTGGACATGTCCTTCTCACCATTAATTTTGTTTGATAGTGTCCCCCCACTGTATTTTATCCTTTGTTTAGAAAGCAAGTCCTATTGGAGGGGATTCTTCTCATTATCGTTGAGTGGGATTCATCTCACTCAGCTATAAAGACCTGAGAGTCTATGGGTGGTGGAAAGTTGGGCTTTTCCAGCGTGGTGATTCAAGTATAATTTCAGATAGAATCACACAGAATTGCTGGGTTTGGCAGGCATCTCTGGATATCATTTAGTCCTAACCCCCGGTCTGCTTTGACCAGAGGGTCAACTAGAGCAGAACCATGTCCAGTTCGGTTTTGAACATCTCCAAGGCTGGTTACTCCACAACATCCTTGGGCAACCTGTTCCACTGTTCAACCACTCACACCACAGAAGACTTTTCTTATGCTTAAACTGGATTTCCTGTTTTTCAGTTTCTGCCCATTAGCTCTTGTCCTGTCACTAGGCACCACTGAGAGGACACTTGCTCTGTCCTTACTCCCGCCATCAGGTATTTATACACATTGATAGATCCCCCCGAGACTTCTCTTCTCCAGGCTGAACTGTTCCAGCTCTCTCAGCCTGTCCCTGTAGGTCAGATGTTCCCATCCCTTTATCATCTTTGTGGTCCTTCACAGGACTCGCTCCAGTATGTCCTTGACTCTCTTGTACTGGGTGCCCAGCACTGGACTCAGCACTCCAGATATGTCTCACCAGAGCTGAACTGAGGGGAAGGATCACCTCCCTTGACCTGCTGGCCACCCTTCTCCTAGTACAGCCTAAGAAGCTGTTGGCCTTTTCTTGCCACGAAGGCACATTGCAGGCTCACAGTCAACTCATCATCCACCAGGACTCTGAGGGACTTTTCTGCCAAGCTGCTTTCCAACCTGTTGGATCCTGGCCCATCCTTCTGCATGGAGTTATTTCTCTTCAAGGATTAAAAGGAAATATAGAAAGATCACTTAGATTTAATGCTGAAATTTTAAAACACTGTTAGATGACTCACTCACAGCAATGTACCTGCATAGCACCTTAAAACTGGTGCCCTCATTGACACAACTAAATATTCAGAACAAGTTGTTGGCAGAGGTTGAATTGCCTCCAAAAGGCCTTGTTCTTTCTTCTTTTTTCTTTTTTTTTCTTTTTTTTTTTTCTCTTAGGAAAATGGAATGTTTCAATTTGCAGGCAAAATTATGTCGGAGAGAAGTGACACCTATTATTTTGTGTCCTCTACAATTCAGTTTGACTCTGAGCCATGTAGAGTGTCTCTATAACACCTATGTTCCTTAAAATACAGCTCATCCTTACCCAGGCAAATGGCATCAAATGGTAAAGCCTCTAGAATGTTCTTCACTCTTGTGAGCATGCCAGGGATTTAATTTATCAGGAGTTATAAATTAGCCAGTAGGAGCATATGCTGATTATTTTTTTAAGAAAATTGGGGGTGGGGAGCAGGGTAACACCTACTCAAAAATAACACAAAAGCAAAAAAACCTCCTAAAAACCAAAAACCCAAACCAACAAGGTACTCTAAACTTCAGAGATATAGGATGTTGCAAATGTAGACTTGCCTAAGGCAAAAAACATGAACATATTCCACTGGTTTTAGAATTTAACCAATTCCTCTCAAGCAAATCTGTAGAATGAAAGGATTATGCAAGGCTGTGTTTATGCAGGTTACAAGAGCCAGGCCTGCTATAGACATTGCTTACTTTTAAGACTGAATTCCTGAAATCAAGTTTGTGGATGACAATAAATTGAGGGGGTGCAGTCAAGACGCTTAAGGGCAAGGCTTTCCTTCAAAGGGATACGTACAAGCTAGAGGAATTGATTGACAGGAACCTCCTGAAATTCAAGAGGACAAACTGCATTCAAAAATGCATAGATTAAAACAGGAGAAGTTCCAACGGGGTATAGGAAGGAACTTTTCCCCCATGAGGACAGCTGAGAAGGGGAACAGGTTGCCCAGAGTGGTTTTACAGTCTCCAGCCTTGAAGGTTTTTCAGGACTGGACTGGATAAAACCCTGAGTAGCCTGACCTGACCCTGTAGTCAATAGTACCTTGAGCAGGAGGCTGGACTAGAGACTTACAGAGGTCACTTCCCATGAATTATTTTATGATTCTATATACTGACATTCATACAATTCTTAATGGTGGAATTACGATATTTTAAGTGCGTATAACCCAAAAGTCATCTGTAAGAAAACCTATAATTTAGCAGCAATGTGGTTTATATATCTACAACTGCATTCATATATATAAACACATACACATAATATACGTAAAATTTATACACATACATATAGATATGTATACACACAGACACAGACACAAACATACATATATGTGAATATACTGACCTGATTTTCCTTGGCAGCCTGCATCTGCTTCCTCAAAGCTTGACTTCTCTCTTCCAACAGCTCTCTGTTTTGTAGATAATCATCTGAGGGTGCTGTATCTATAAAACTGAGTGCTATATAAGGACTTTTATTCAAATAAGGGTGCTTTTAAACAATTGTGACTTACCTGAAAAGGAAGGTAACCCCCTTGGAAAAGGGTAGGCCCTCACTGTTGTCTCCAGGCAAAATCTTGAAATAGAAAATACTGATCGCACACATACCCTGATGGGCATCCTTTTATCCCTTGAACTTTGTTTTGTGCAATCCATGCATCTTTCTGTATGTCATCTGCCCATTGACCTGGTATTCTGCAAAACCTGGCTCCCCACAAGACCCCAGAGTATCATAGTCTCTGGCATGCCTCAGTGGGGCTGAGAGCTATCATCCTTCTATTCAGGGGCAGAAAAGACCCAGGTCTTCAAGATCATTTCTGCATCTAATTCCTCTTGGCTTTAATGTATTCCAACAGGAAGCAAGTGCATACACACCTTTCAGGGACTGGAACTATGTAGTCTGCTAGAAATCAGAGAGAATATGTATGAAGGTAAAGAAATTATCATTGATCCTCCCCACAGCAACTTGATTATCCCTTTTCTGTTTCTCAGAATTACCCGAGTCTTAAGAGCATCCTGATCCAGTCCATTTTACATAACATCAGACTCACTTTTGATGCTACCATTTGCTTCAAGCTCTTTTAATCTTTGAAGAAAATTGTTCCGGTCTGCAAATTGAATGGATCATCACTGAATTGAAATCTAAGGAGGGACATGAAGCGCTGGTGCACTGACTCCCCCTCCCACTGCCTTCATTATTTAATGCAACATTTAAAAAGTGACTTAAACTTATAAGAACTTACAAGCATCCTCAGTGCATTGAGCAGAAAGAGCTAGGGTACTTTTTTGATCAGAACGGTTTATTCCATATGAGCGTGTGTGTGCTTAAGCCATTTTGTTTTTCAAAGCACAGAGACACACCTCTTTATTTTATTCTTCATGCTTGAATAAGTTTCACCTTCAGCATGAACTTTCATATCTTCTCTCACCTGATTCAAAGAAAAGCAGAGCAGTGTTCCTAACAACACATAATGCACCAATGTTGCATAAAAGTAGAAGGTATTGCACAAGACTGGGATGTAGACTGCCAGATAATGGTTCTCCTTGTTTTCAGGTGTTTTCTTTGTAGAGTCTGAGCCAGCATTTGACACCTTTGGCAAACTGAGTGACAACTTACTCCTTGAGTGACCCCACAGGAACCGAAGGAACTCTCTGTGGAAAAGGCTCTTCTCCAAGAGAGCAGAGGCAAAGCTATTTTGACCTACAAAACTGTGCAAGAGCGTATCCTACTGGACAGGATTTGGGTAGACAGGTGGCTTAAGAAGCTCATGGCAGACTGAGGGACAGATCCTTCATCTGCCACTGTTTGGGACTAGTTCTCTTTGACAGTTTCTGTGTATTCCCATTCAGTGGCTTTTAGCTGTGACCATGAAATGCTATATCTGATGGGTCTTCACCCATGTCTGGAGGCGATGCCATTCCCCTCTTTCACATATGAGTGTGCATAGCTCTCTGTGCTGCAGACAGGGAAAGGAAATATTTTTCACATTTCAGGCTAGATTGCACCTTTATCTAGTAGGTTAGTTTATTATTAATGTTTTCTCCTACTTTTTGTAGGAAGCCTTCATCCTGGGCCCTGCAAGGAACTGCACTGGGGCTTGACCATGTTTTGAGTGTGGTGCTGGACCAAATGATCTTCAGAGGTCCCTTTAAGCCTAAATCAGTGCATGTTTATGGCTTGAAGCCAAGTCAGGAATATAAAAGATGTAAATCAAGATAGTAGTTTGTACTAGGCATTCCTAGGATGGTGCTGTGTGGGTGCTAAGGTTCCAATATTTAGACTAAAGAGGGTAATGTGTCTATCCCCCAACATGTAGGACATCACTGCACATAACTGGGTGGAGATAATGGGAGGAAAAGAGGAGAGTGGTATAATCTCTGGGTGCAAGTTTTCTTGCCTTCCTTAGTAAAGCACCCCTCAGATGACTTCATTTCTGTGAGACTGGGGCCTAAAGGTAGTGCTTGCCATCGGGAAATTCTGCTTATGCGTTGACCACATGTATGCTTCGCCATGGTTTTGATCACCACAAGACAACACAGATGGTTCAGACTAATTTGCCATTTTGTGCTTACAGCCTGGTACTCCAGTAAGCCTTTTGGTATTAAATCCAGCCTGACTTCTTCTCATGTAGGATCCAAGCTAAAACAGATTCATATGATTATACCATGCCTACCTGGCACCACTGAAATCAAGATAGCAGTTAATACCAAAACAGACTCACTTTTTAAGGCCTTGTTAGCAATCACCAACAAAACACTCCCCTCAATATATTCTTGAAAACATCAGAATATGTTCTACATTCATGTCTACTATCCTTAGCAATTTGAAATGCATCACTTGGCACCGATGTCTGTATGTCAGCATCTGTGCATGTACTGAAAAAGGTGCACAGAAGAGAAAGAGGAAAGTTTTCTTTCCACAGGAGATGAAGCAAACAAATGTAGAAGAGAAAACACCTTGTTCCTTTCCCTCTCAATAAATTTTGATCCAGGCTGCCCTACTTCATGTATTTAGCATCTTTTCCTGATCCCTGTCAGAACACGATATTGCTTTAAACGGACTCTCAGTTCTTATGCCCAGAAGAGAAGGGCTTGATTTACTTTGCCAGATTTCTTGTCAGTTCCTGATGCCCTTAAACTCTACGAATCTAAAGTAACTCCAATTTCTGTGCAGTTACGCTGCACTTAAAGTGGCAAACTGTGTACAAAACCGGCAAACTGTGTGCTTATTCTTCGGGTCTCAGGTGGGAATCAAAACGGTGCTACCACAAATTCAATCTTCTCTATTGCCCCAATTCCTAAATGCCTACTATGAAAGGTAGATGATATGGTGATACAAGTGTGAAATAAAAAGGGAAAACCTCGAAGAACTGTATTTGCTCTTCTGTGTCCATGATTCTGACATCCTGTGATTTTCTTCTGGTCTTTGTATCTGATTTATCTTCTTATGAGAAGGGAGTGGGACTGGAGGACTGGATGGTGCGCACCAGGACCCAAATCTGAAGAAAGGATGCAGCCGGGGAATGTACCTGAACCCAAGAGGTAGGAACCATTTTTGAGTTCCTTAGCTTTAGATGCTGCCTCTGCAAAGAAAGATAAATTGTCTAATCTGGCTCTGCCTCATTTTACCCACATGCAAAATAGGGAGTGGAATATTAATTTCTCAGGAGTGTGCAAGGCCCTGATTCAGACTGGGGAAAAAAAAAAATCCATGGCAGAGTTAAAAAAGGGTGTTAAACACCAAGATATTATTTATGATGATAAAAGGGATACTTTCCACATTCTCTGTTTTATCTCTTTGTACATTATATGGCAAATTCACTTGAATCATGACCTTTATTTGGAGTGTAGCCATAAAAATGTGTGAGCAAGAATTGTGGGTGATGACTCTCTAACTAAAACCGGACCTCTGAATGTCCTTGGTCTGACACAGTGCAACAAAGGATGATGCATTTTAAGTTTTAAATGAGGTATTTAAGGTTGAAGAGGGGAACATAAGAAAAAACAAAACAGTATGTGTGTGTGCATGTGTCTGCTCTTATAAAGGGCTGCAGAAGCCTCAAAGTAAAATGGCACCTCACTCTCCAGAGTTCATAGCAACTTCAGATGTTTAATATACAGAAAAAAGGTGTTTGACAACTTCAAACTCCATGGATCAGAGCAATAATGACTATTGTTTTACAGTGATATTTTTAGTCTAAATTAAAATAGCTGAAAGTCAATGCTGGCAGCAGAATATTTTCTTGCAGAAGTGATTCATATAGTAGGGATTGTTACTTTCTTTATTTAAAATATATGCTCCCACACAACTCCCTCATCTCCCATCAAAACTCCTCTTGAAATTACTATATATTTATTCTTTATAAATAGCCAGTGGTTTTTATAGTTTATTCTTGGCCTGATCAACAGTAGGTTTGACCTTGACTTTGAAGGAAGCAGGATTTATTGTTAACAAATTTTATAATTTTCCATCTCAGTTCTTTCCATACAAAAGTGTATTTACTTTTTCCTTTCTATTTTTCTTCAATCATCCATGCAGTGTCTTGTTTTGTTTTGTTCTATTTATTTTCTTTCTATAGCACTCTCCAATTTTTTCAGTGTTTCTTTCATTTATTATATTCTCTTTGTCAGTGTTTGCTCCATGGCTGAATATTTTACATTTATCTGCATTAGATCCCATTTCTACCTATAGCATTGATCTTGTATTTAAAATGTTCCTGTTTTTCTTCATCTGGCTACTCCTAATTTCTGAAGCTTTCATCTATTAGCTTGAAATATACAATTTCAATACTGTAGTCATAGTTATTTATAAAAATATCAAAAACCTGCAGACAGAAAACAGATCTTTCCACAAATCAGTGACCCAGATTTGCTCTGAGCTGTTTTCAGATGGAGTACATTTACTGTGACAACCCTTAATTTATATTGGGAAAGATGAAAATATAACAAGAAGTGACATTGGAATAATTTATAATATTTAAGCCTCCTTTCCCTTGTATATAGAGGAGCCTTCCACCCAGAACCAAAAAGAAAACTCGTTTGTAAGACCATACAAAAAGAATCTTCTATTGAAATTATGTGCTAGAAACAAAATAAGGACTTCTAATTAAAAAAAAAAAAATCATAGAATCATTAAGGTTGGAAGAGACCTCTAAGATCATCGAGTCCAACCGTCAACCCAACACCACCATGCCCGCTAAACCATGTCCCTAAGCGCCTCATCTACACGTCTTTTAAATCCCTCCAGGGATGGTGACTCCACCACTCCCCTGGGCAGCCTGTTCCAATGTTTCACCACTCTTGCAGTAAAGATATTTTTCCTCATGTCCAATCTAAACCTCCCCTGGCGCAACTTGAGGCCATTTCCTCTCGTCCTTTTGCCAGTTACTTGGGAGAAGAGACCGACCCCCCCCTCGCTACAGCCTCCTTTCAGGTAGTTGTAGAGAGCGATGAGGTCTCCCCTCAGCCTCCTTTTCTCCAGGCTAAACAACCCCAGTTCCCTCAGCTGCTCCTCATCAGACTTGTTCTCCAGACCCCTCACCAGCCTCGTTGCCCTTCTCTGGACACACTCCAACGTCTCAACATCCTTCTTGTAGTGAGGGGCCCAAAACAATCACGACTATTTATATTTTTTTTAATAATTACTTTACACTCAACAAATTTGGAAGGTCTAGATTAATCACTTCAAGATCCCTTTCTCCACCAAATCTTATAATTTTCCTCATTTTTTTGTTCTCTTAGTGTATCTTGGCTGTCAAGATTTTCCCTGGATCATGGCCTCTCCAAGACTAAAGGCTTTAATGGGTAAGGGAAGGTGTAGTTTGGACTATCAAGAAGAATGGGGACATGGCAATCCCTGGCAGACACTATTCTAAACTGAAATATTTCCATTTCCTCTAAACAGCAGGGTGTTTCTGATAATTGTATTTGTGCTGCAATTTAGCTATGGAAAGCCAGCTCTCCCTATCTTACCTGCTGCTCATTTGTGAAGTATGGATTCAGAGCCCTGTGGCATGTTCGGCTGGGCATATACTTACACTGGATTTCGCATCAGTGAGATTTTAGCTGCTCATAGGTTAAAGCTGGACTTGGTAACAGTGCTGTGGTTGAACCTGTCTCATTGCTTTTGTGACTCAGTTTGTATTTAACCAGTATAGACATACACATGAAATCTCACATTTTAAAAACAGGACAGAAGTATTTCCCTACCTCTAAGACATATGGTCAGTCCCAATGAATTGTCTATAAACATTCTTCAGTTGTTAGATGAGAGATGTTACATCTAAACACCATATCACTGTTGTCAAATATTATTATGCAGCAGACAGCTAATATTTCACTAGAAATTTCAGGCTGGAATGTGCCAAAGGATTGTTAAAACATATCTGTCCAAAGGTATCCTGAAGGCTGCATTTAGGACCTTTCTTACCTTAAAATCAGCTTGTTTGTCTTTAATTCATCTCTCTTTCTATATATTCACAGTTCAACACCTATTATAGGTCCCAAAGTTTTGCTTTAAAACTGAATAATAGGTCCTTAAAATTCTCCATAATAGAAATAAGATGGAAATGTAGCCATTATCCGTCCCCTTCTTCTGGGATAATTTTGAAGAAATCTCACTGATTTAGAGCCCCTTTGCTCTCTCTCATCTTTCCGTTCGATACACTGAGAGTATTAACTGTATACTCGCATTCACTAGGAAGTACACATTGTGCTCTTACATATGACATGGTTGGGTAGCAGCTTTCATTTCCATAGAGGTTAGGACATTTTCCATTGCTTTTTTTTAATAAGGCATAAGCTAGGCACACTCCATATATACACATGTTTATCCCCAAAGTCCAGTGGCTTATTCCCAGTTAAATGATTCTGGGCTGCTCTGACTTGAAGATGTGGAAATATAAGAATAAGAGACTTCTCAATAATCCAGTTCAAGCCCTGTCCGTCAGAGCCTTGATACCATATAATTACCTTCAAAAACTTATTGTGCTCTGTTTTGAATGTAGTTGGCCTTTGTTCCTCCTCCTCCTCTTGAGAGGCTGTTACATAACCCGATTGCCCTGAAAACCGAAAACCTTGTAATTTTCATCTTACTTGCATTCAATATTCCATTTCTACCTGTTTTATCCTGACCCTCACTGGCTTTTCAAATAAATCAGACTCCTCTCTGCTTTCACCCAGCCTGCTCCCTCTCAGTCTTCATTTTGCAAGGCTGAACACACCGCGCTGTTGCATGCTTTCTCACTCCTGAAGAGCTTCCCGTTCCCCTGACCAACCGGGATGTCTCCACAATCGGTTGTTCCAGCTTGGCCTGCAACTTCAGGCTCAGTTGAAAAGTCCAGAAGAGCAAGTAAATATCTGATTACTGGAATTTCATGGCAATGGTTATATTTTGCTGTGTTTTTAGCTATAAATCATGAGTTTACTTTTCATCATCCTGGCAATACTGGGCTAAGAATGCTGGGCTAGATTTAGGGATTGGGTCTGGATTGACAGCTGATGTGTGACAAAGATTAACAATTGCTAAAAAAGGGCATTTATTATTGTTTTGTTATTTTCATGAAATTGTTTGGTGAAGTTACGCCAGCCCCATTCTCAATATGAAAGGGTTTTAATGAGGGAAAAGACAGTAAATGCTGCCAAACCCAGAGATCCTTCACCATAATTTGTTCAAATCTTAGATCCAGGAACATGAACTGGCATTCTCAGTTGCAGAGGCATTCAGGGATACTGCAACTCAGAATCTCTCTTGTTTGCCTTCTGGACACTTGTATTACACCCATAGTAATTCCAAGAGACATGTTTACTTATTGGAAATATGATACTGCCATGTGCTAAAAGACTTTTCTTATTTAGGCATTTGATCTGTTTAGTTTACACAAAAGAATCTTTCTATTAAGATGATATTGGGGAAACATTTTGTTGTTGGCCTCTAGAACTGCACATAAAAACCTGGAAAGCACCCCCCTTAAAAAACAAAACAAAACAAAACAAAACCAACCAAAAAAAACCAGAAACAACCCAACGCTTAACTTACTGAAAGAATGATTTCTTCCTCTCAACAGACTCAGGTCTGCACAAGCAACATGGTTTGTAATTCAGAGATCATGGAATAAAGGAGGCAGAGAAAACAAGCGGGAAAGAGAAAGTCAGATGGAAAAGCTCCATGTATCTCCCATAAGATGAAACAATTACCAGGGTGTCGGGAAAAAAGTATTATTATTTCAAGCCAAGATGTTAGGGTTCAACTGATGGGCAATAAAGAATTTTCTACCCATGCTGAAGATGTAAAAATTATAGGACTTGTAAACCAGAGGCAAATAATCATAGAATCATAGAATCATTTAGGTTGGAAAAGACCCTTAAGATCATCAAGTCCAGCCATTAATCTAACACTACCAAGTCCATCAGTGTATATAAATAAAAAGTGTAACATACCCCTTTTTTTTTTTTTTAATTCTCTTCTTGTCTCTGTCACTATCTGGCATCCAGAATTGGAGAGTGTTAGGCAATGAACTATTAAAAAGTAAGTGTTAAGATGTTTAGTTTTATATGTGACAGTTGTGGTCCGAGAAATTACTATCTAGCAAGCCAGTCTGGGCACAGTTAGGATGTAGGTGGGAGTTGCATACTGAATAATTACATTATTAAATTGGGGGTGACATTTTTCTCATGCAGTGCTAGACAATCCCAGCCTGCGCACCTGGATGCTCAGGTGTTCCTTTGTAATTAACGGACAAACCCAGCCTTTTTCAGGACAGTTTTAGGCACTGCTTTAGGACAAGATGAATTGGTCCATATGCTTCATTATTGACTGACAGTAATGGGAACCGAGATCGACCAGTTTCATTTACATAATCCACATTGTTTATTTTTCTCCTTGAGCTGAATTCCCATGATAAAGCAAAATTAAATTTTTACACTCATTTAACTTCCTCAGTTGATATTTGCCAATTATTAGACAGGATTTCTTGCTCTGTATCTGTAGCATTCAAGATGTTGAGACAGTCTTCTAGCTGGGTGTTACATGAGCTTAGATTAAGTAGCTTGGGAAAGGCAAATGAGAAGATGTGTTATGTACAGCACAGAACAAATAATATATTTGTGCAGATTTCTAAGTTATTAATTAAGGATATTTTCCCATGTTACAGGACACTGCATACTGCTTGAATTTATGACATCATAAAATGTTAGGTATGTGGTCCAACATGGATTTTGGGTGTCTGCAGGACAGAAAACATATTCATGCAAAGATAAAAAAAAAGTCTCTTTTCCAGTACGACACACCTCAGGGAGATTCCTGGTATTTGAATAACTTTTTTTTACCCTTTTCTCTTTTTTTCCCCCCCTAAATAAAGAATCTTAGCAAATCCTGGTTGTATCACGTTAAGTAATACCATTGTATATTCTACAGAGCTCAACGACTGTGATGATGATAAAGTTGAGTATTTATGGGTAAGGATGAGGGGGAAGGCTAACGAGGCAGATATCCTGCTGGGAGTCTGTTATAGACCACCCAACCACGATGAAGAGGCAGATGAAGCGTTCTACAAGCGGCTGGCAGAAGTCTCTCAATCACTAGCCCTTGTTCTTGTGGAGGACTTCAACTTTCCGGACATCTGCTGGAAATACAACACGGCAGAGAGGAAGCAGTCTAGGAGGTTCCTGGAGTGTGTGGAAGACAACTTCCTGACACAGCTGGTAAGTGAGCCTACCAGGGGAGGTGCCTCGCTCGACCTGCTGTTCACAAACAGAGAAGGACTGGTGGGAGATGTGGTGGTCAGAGGCCGTCTTGGGCTTAGCGACCATGAAATGGTAGAATTCTTGATTCTTGGTGAAGTAAGGACAGGAGGCAGCAAAATTGCTACCATGGACTTCCGGAGGGCGGACTTTGGCCTGTTCAGGACGCTGGTTGAGAGAGTCCCTTGGGAGACCATCCTGAAGGGCAAAGGGGTCCAGGAAGGCTGGACGATCTTCAAGAAGGAAGTCTTAAAGGCGCAGGAACAGGCTGTCCCTGTACGCCGCAAGAAGAACGGGCGGAGAAGACGACCGGCCTGACTGAACGGGGAGCTTTTGCTGGGACTCAGGAAAAAAAGGAGAGTTTATCACTTGTGGAAGAAGGGGCAGGCGACTCAAGAAGAGTACAGGGATCTCGTTAGGTCGTGCAGAGAGGAAATGAGAAAGGCAAAAGCCCAGCTAGAACGCAACCTGGCCGCTGTCGTTAAAGACAACAAAAAAAGTTTTTACAAATATATTAATGACAAGAAGAGAGCCAGGGAGAATCTCCATCCTTTATTGGATGCGGGGGGGAACATTGTCACCGAGGATGAGGAAAAGGCTGAGGTACTTAATGCCTTCTTTGCCTCAGTCTTTAGCAATCAGACTAGTTACCCTCAGGGTACTCGGCGCCCTGAGCTGGAAAACAGGGATGGCGAGCAGGATGAACCCCCCATAATCCAAGAGGAAGCGGTCAACGACCTGCTACGTCATCTGGATACTCACAAGTCTATGGGGCCGGATGGGATCCACCCGAGAGTGCTGAGAGAGCTGGCGGAGGAGCTAGC
>NW_008825616.1:2814851-2842633 GCF_000699105.1 Pygoscelis adeliae
CCATCCCTGGAAGTATTTAAAAGACGGGTAGATGAGGCGCTTAGGGACATGGTTTAGTGGGCATGGTGGTGTTGGGTTGACGGTTGGACTCGATGATCTTAGAGGTCTTTTCCAACCTTAATGATTCTATGATTTATTTAGCAGCTTTATGTACCTATTCTGCTAATGCATTCACTAAAAGATCATACTTTTCTAGTCAACAGATTACCAATGTAAACATTAGCTGAATTACCAGTATCTTTGATGGCTCATCTCTAAGGAAAGTGAATAAAGATTTATTGATAAGAATTACAAATGTATTAAAGAAAGAAAAATGAGCAAAAAAAAATTGTTAATGAGTGACATTTTGCAAATAGAAAACTAATCTTTCAGAACTGTGCAATGTCTGAATCAAAACTTTGTTGAGACTTGAATTAGAGCTGTAATTGCTCTTTTTTAAAGTTTGAATGCATACATACTTTGGTGTGATAAAAATAAACTAGTTTGAAACGCAGTTCTGAATATATAAAATGAATAATGAAGAGTCCAGGAAGACAAGTTTTTTTTAGGTATTGCAAAAAGTAGTTAAAGTTTTTTGATTTGCTGAAATATAGAGTATATAAATTTAATGCTAGAGTAAGAGTTGTAGCAAAGATGAGGGCACATCTTAATGTCTGCAAAAAGGAATAATATATGCTGAAGGAATAATATATGTAGCAGGATGGCTGTGAAGTTTGATGACAATCTGACAATGAAACCAAAACTGAGAAATGCCAGTGGATGAGCAGAGGAAAAGAAACTTGGGGGGGGAGGGGGAAAAGTCATTCTGTTACATTAGAATCAAATTTTGATAAGCAGAAAGAAACCCATTGTAAAAGTCATCACATAATTATTCTACAGACACTGGGAACAAATTTGTTGGTGTTTTGCAAGATGAGAAAATTAATCAAGAATTGTTAATATTTCTTTTCTGCTCAGAATCGAGGAACCATTGAAGATGAGAAAAAGGCATGATCTTTATCTCCTCTTTTCCTCTTTTTATTTTTTTTTCCTTTTTCTTGGACATGGTGCATGCTCATTTGATCAATTTGAGTCCTGTTTCAAAAAGTTCTGACAAACAGTTAAAGAAAATACCTTCCAAAAGGCAACTGGCTCAAACGATGAAGTGAGCTGGCTAAATGTATCCCTTAGGCATCAGTGACTCTGCATGTGGTTGTCTTTGTCATGGAAACAGCCGGTAAGAAATTTCCTTGGGAGAGAAATCACTGACTTCTTAACCAAATATTGAATTAAAGTATTTTCTAAGAGCCAAAACAGCATTCAAAGTAGCACTTCTGGCACACTGCAGGAAGAAAATCTGCCCGTTACATATTCCATCATTCTACCTTCTTACAAAGTGGGGATGCAGAAAGACTGTCTCTGACCATGACAAATCAAAGGACGTGGAGTCTCACTATAATGATATTATACACGCTGCTGAGAGACAGCAGATATTAGGTCAGCTGAAGTCCAGCAACAAGGCTACATGGCTTTAGGACCAAAGTTGGATCAGGTCAGGCTCCCTCAGAGTAAAACTAATTTCTCCTCACTGTTTTGTTTTGCCCAGGAACTACCAAAACCATAAGAGAAATAGCATAGTTTTCAAATTTCTTCTTCTTGGATGAAATGTGAAGGGTTATTATTGAAGGCAGACAGATACTGTATCACTGGAAAAAAACAATTTTCCACAGTGCGATTTCAATGAAGGATTTTCATCTAGCTCCAGTCACTTGATATCTCTGTTCCACAACTGGGTAAGTATAATCTCCACAAAGGGATGGGCATGATCAGAAGTAGTTTCATTTAACACTTAGAGGACCTTATTTTCCTACAATATGACTTGTCTTTATTATATCACCTTTATGTTTACACTGGAAGAGAAATTCTGTATGAGACACCAAGTACATGAGTTTTGTCACCCCCATGGAATGCCAGATGAAAACACACTGACACAATATACATCATCTTTGCAAGCAAAGGCTAAGTCGTGTTATGGAGGAGGCAAGTCTTACGTAATTCACTTCACAGAAGTAGCTCACCTCGTGTTTTCTGCTTAACCAGTTTTAAAACACAAGTTTTCCCAAGTATGTATAATGTAGTACAGAAGTAATATCCTGGAAAGTGGAAAGCTCCCCCCTCTGCCTCAGCTGGCATGGTGGCATCATCTCAGAGTAAAAAAATATTGCTACAAAAGCAGAAAAAATGCCCTGTGGTAATGCTTGCCATGATACTGACATTAGAGATGTTGACACTTCTTCTGCTCTGTTTTTTTCACAAGCATTACTCATGATACTGTAGAAATCATTATCCAGTGAAACGTAATGCTCTCAAGTCTTTCTCTTTTTTCTTCCCTTTTTCAAAAATTGGGTGATGAGGAAAAACAAACCCTGCGGTTGCTCTGAGTCAAAAGTGGTAGGAATGCATGAAATACCTGCCTTACATTTCTTGCAGATGCCACTTTTCCTAGGAGGTTCAGAAAATTTTCTGGTAATTCATAGATACAAAATACCTCTTCTACATTTCTTACTTCTAATTTGAATCTTGTTTGATGGCTCTAGTTTATGGATGGAACAAACTAAAGAAGAAGAAATCTAAAAAAAATAGAACAAACCAAACACACACATGAAGGTCACTTCATTCATATCTGAGTGACGTTTTTGTTAAAAACAAGAAAGGAAATCCAGGAGTAGAGTTACCGTGAATGTTAGTATCTGGACAGGCTGCAGTGACTGCAGTGAGGACACATAGTCACCCTCAGATGCATTTCCCGTGGCCTTCTTGTAAGGGGCAGTTGTCTGGAAACACCCTGTCTTCCTAATTATCAAGATTCTTTCATACCTCAATAAAAATAGACAAAGCCAAAACCCAGTGAAGTTCCTCAGTGAAGTCTGAAAACATTGTACCAATAATATGGAAGCCTAGACCCCCAATGATTTGGCACAGAACCGTTTCAGATGTGAATTTAGAGCTCATAAACTACTTGGCGAGAGGGATCTGTCGCCACTCTTTTTAATTTTTCACTTTTAATTGTGTTTGGGTTGGGCTTGAAAGTATCTTTTCTCTCTTTGACCAAGAGGAAAAAACTTCACATTTAATGTCAGGTAAAGAGTGTTTGCACCAACAATCAGCCTGCAGACAATGACATCCTGAAAATCCAGGCCTAAATACAGCATATTTGGCTGTATTTATGACATATACTTGATCTTGCATTTCATATTTTCAATGTGTTCTTCCCAGATTGCCTAAATTGCTTTTGAGGTAAGTGACTGTTACCATAGTTGTGTTATTGATAGGTACAAATTCTTCTCTGCTACACTTGGAGAAGCTCTTGAGGTTAGAGAACTTGTGACATTTTCCAGGTAGCAAGCAGTCCATTTTAAGTGTTCTGCACCTGTCACTATTTTTGGATCCTTGGAGAGTTTCCAGTTATCCTCCTTTCTCAGTAACCTTTGGCCAGCTATGTGTTATAAAGGCTAAATTATTTATTAAAATATGCATTCATGCCTAATAAAGGAATTATAAAATTAATCTTAGTAGGAAGAAAAATTGATTTCTCTTTAAAGATACAGTGAGAACCCCAAAAGTTCTTTACTGTTTGAACTAGAAATGAGGTAAAGTTTGGTAGTTTCAGCTGGAGTTTGCTTTGAATTTTGGTGTCATACTTAAAACCAGGACATGCAAATCTAGTGGATATGAAATACTTGCACATAATGTGGCTCAAATATTCCTCTAATGCCTTCTGGCTGAAACCAAGAAGCATTGACTCTGTTAGTCTCAGGAAGGTGTTGGCGTTGTGGATTAACCGATTGGGGGTCTGAATTGGCAAATCCAAACATAATACGTCTTAACATTTTTTCCCTTGACACAAATTAAAATGATAAATGTAACCCCAGAGAGAATGAGATCCTCTAGGTATTTCATTGCCATCATCAAAGACTAAGATTGGACTTTCTTTGATCAGTGCTTTTATGTATCCTTTGTCTTTGTCAAACTTTTGATGCTCTTTAGTCTTCCTCTATAGTTCTGTTTTCCCGTTGGAACCTTAGGGCAAAACAATAAAAGAAAATCATTAAAAAAGAAACAAAAAACAATAATACAGTAGACCTTTTCCTTGGATGTCATGCAACACATGAGTGACAAGGGAGAGAAAAAACGGAGTGTGAGAAAGTGCTTTCCTTCCACTATATTGTAGAAAATTATTTATCATTGATCTCTCGGGGGGGTGTGGAAGGATGCCTGGACAGAATTGGAGACAGCAAACATCCATCATGTTAAACCTGTTTTCTAATAACTGAGAACATTAAAACCCTATGAAGACTTTTGATAAAACATTACTTGCACAATAGAGAATTTAAGGGGATAACTCTGTGGGTTTATCAGTCTAGGACTACTAAAGTTGTTCTATATATTGAATCGTAAACCTTCAGTCATGCCTCTGCCTTCTTTCTTGCTATCTGCTTCATCTCCAGGTATTTCAAATGCCTCTGTAACTCTGCTTCTTGTAGTGAACTTCTGAACAACAAGTAAGACTATTAGAGACTTTGTTTCCCTTTTTCTTCCTTCTCCTTTCGCAAGACTTCCCCAGTATGGTACTCCTTGAGGTATTCTGTCTTCTCAAATGGAGATCATATGAAAACTTGCTATTTTCTTTTCCCATCAGAGAACTACATGAGCAAATTAAGCCAAAATTAGGCATGCATTTAAACCAGAAATCTACACTGGATCACTTTGAGACCCTTCAGAAGTTCAGATTTTAACTGATATTTTCAATTTCTGTAACAGAAATAAAGAAGTTAAAGAACAGGTTTGCAGTTTATATCAATAGAAAACTGGAAAGGACTGTCGGGGATGGGCTGAGTCTATGCTGGTGCACTGCAAGTGCCTGAAAAAAAGTCCTTGGGAATCAAGGTCACCTGGCACAGCCATGCTTGCATATATGTTGGTTGATTCCCTTAGCTTCCAAAACAGAATGATTTCTTCCAAACTGCTTTTTGGCAATAGTCACTGGAACTCTACAGCTGGCTCAGACATTTACTTGAGAAGTGAATCTCTTGATCATCTGCATTGCTTGTGCTTTGTTTGATATGGTGGAGTGTTCTTGAAAACTGTGAGCTGTGATCCTTGCAGGTGGAGCTAAACTGGAAGACTCCAAGAGCGCAACTAATGTGCTCCCCTCACTAAATGGCAACCCCATCCATGGGACCAGACTGGACTTAATCTGATCCAACATGCCTGCCCCCTCTGCCCCCCCCGCAGTGTAGAGTTTAGCTGTCAAATTCCCATCACAACTATTTCTGTTTACGTAACCACTTCTACAGAGCTAAGCAACTTGCTAATATAGATTTAAACATTGATTCTTGATTCTTGTGCCTGGGAATTGTTTGAGAGAGTGCTCTTTGGCCCAGGAGGAAGGCATGCCAAGGATCATTCTAACAGTTTAGCAACACTGATAATCACGTCCCAACACCTTAAAGTTTTTACTTGGAGCAATGTACTTATCATATTCAGACTCCTACTACATAGGCAACCATACCTTAAAAATTAATAAAAGTTCATCACAGAATATGAATGGTAATTCAGTCAGCTTTTTAGCTTGCACAGCTCTGATCAGAAAGCTGTTCCAGCAATTTCCTTCTGTGTTTGTTCAAAACTTTCACACTTCCATCTTAATTTCCAGTTGACGTTAGCATATGGTTCAGAGTTGTCATAAGATAACAGTGAGTCATGCCTGAAAGTCACAGTGTCTGGGACTCAAGACTAAGTGGAGACATAAAGAGTGGAAGCAGTTATTCTGGACTCCCTAGAATAAATGGTGAGAAAGAAGCACTTTCTGGATGCAATTCATCTGCCCACGTTTTGGTCATGTGACAAGAGCTATGGGACTTCAGTTATAAATGACTGGTACGTATGAATATAAAATTTGTTCTTTAGTTATAGTTGTAGTGTAGCTGGGCATCAGGATTGTGCCTGTTCTTGCACAGTGCATTTAAGCCATCAATTCCCTGGGTGTTTCAGGGACTGCCCAACTAACTGTCTGCACAGATGAGATAATGGACTGTACAGTGGCATTGGACAAAACTGAAACTAGGGGACTGACTGAACAATAAATCATTTATCTGAGTGTTACAGGAGCTCCCCAGGTGGGAATTTCATACAGTTCTGGAGATTCTCCCAGGCACATCCTGCTCGGCCCAGTTCAATTTGTATGTTTAAATGTGTTGATTAACATCCTGGGTAAAGTGACTCTATAATTTCCAGGCAGTTCCTTGCTGCAGAAGTTACTGAATTGTACACAGATATTTGTAAATAAACAATACAAACTTTCCAGTAGAAGCAAAAATCATGTAGGACAGTCTGTTATAAGTGACTAAGAATTATAGGAGAGGTTTTGTATGTGGTTAATATTATCAATAACGATGGACTGTAGATGAGGTGGAGTGTTCACACAGAACCACAGCTAGATTCTCTTCTAGTGAATAGAAGAGTGGTTTGGGAAGCCTCACCAGATTCAGCTGAAGGTACTGCTGCAAGGTCTCTTACAACAGAGACCCCTGTGACCATAGGACAGCAGCCAATAGTCCAGTTTGAGCGATTTGATTTCACACATGAACATTGTCCTATGCATTTATGCTCATTTATTGCTGCTATATGCTATTGCTGCTATATTGTTGTTATATACTGTTACGAGAAGATCGTAACAGATTCTTTTTTTCCATTTTAACAAGCATTCGGCCTTTGAGCATCTGTGCAAAATATCTACTTTAAGATGAAAGGTGTTTCACTGAAGACTCCATTCATTATAGTGGTTAGATCTCTGTTGACCACAAAGGGAGAAGTAGGTGGCAAGCACTACTACTACTACACACCAAGACACAGTACTAGCCACGTGTGGGCAGATGAATTCCATCCATATGAAAATTTTTAAAAATTGCCATTTCAAGAAGCAGTGAAAGAGCTGATGGAGCCGTCCACATGGGCTCCATGGCCATGTAGGACACATAGTGCCAAAAGTTCATCCTTATCTTTTGACTATGCTGTATTTCACTTTTGCTATTTGCTTATCAAGCCTATTTTGGGTTCCTTACACTATAGCATATAAAACATAATTTAGCATGGTCTGGAGGAGTTCTATTAATGTCAATATGCAAGCTGAAAAATCACAGTGTGTTCGGTACTATTTAAAACCAAAATGTCTTCATACAGCTATTGGAAGTGCACTTGGTAGTATTGGTCATGTCGATTAACTGATCTTACTAAATGAAAAAGTAGAGGTATACTATACTTTTTCAAACACAAAACATTCTATTTTAATACTTTAAGATCACTGCATCCTTTATTCAGTTATGAATTTCAATAAAGTAGGATTAAATTGAATTGTAAAAACAATATACAGTTATGCCTTCGGTTCTGAAGTTTCTTGTCCTCTGTACCTAAAATATAGTATAATTAGTATTTACCAAGCTGCTTCTGGTGATGCAAATCTTTCTGTCAATGTTTTTCTGTGCTTTTTCCAATGATACATGGCAGCAATAAATGATCATAAATATATTTCACAGCATCCTAGGTCTGAAAATTTATTTTGCTTCTCCAGGCTCCATAAATACCTGATAAAGGAAGATACCGAGTGTTTGAAAAATCAGCCCTGAACTGTTTGAAGGCCTAACGTGCCAACAGTTATATTTCTTAAATGTGTAAGAAGATTCCCTGTCTGCAGCTTTCCCCTCCACCTACTCATTGAAGCCATAAAGACTGTGAAAGTTCCCTCAAATGTGTTATTATAAACCTAGGTTTTTTGAAGGTTTCAGAACTTTATTTAGTAAAGAAGCTCTCATAAAAATACACCCATGTTAGGTTGCAGGGTTTGCATCATTTAATTCTCTATTCTTTTAGCAGGATATCCTGTGATACTGGAAAAGTATTATGCAGAGGGCTAAGAGCTTTCCTTGCAGTGGAGTGAACTGACGTTTCCACAGCATCATGCTTCAACACAGTGATTAATGATAGTTGAAGTTGAACTGTGAAAGAAGCTGCAGAACTGGATTTGGTCTGTGGCTCCATACTGGAAGATGAGTTAAATTGGGAAGGGACTGTTGTGCTGTGTGAACAGCAACTGATACCATGGAGCGTCCCCTGAAGCCCAGGGTTAAGGGAAGTCCACGTGACATCCCTGAATCACTTATCTGCTGCAAACCCATGCTGTGAACCACTGGACTAGGCTTTGCATCACTGACATCTGCCTCTCCCTTCTTTAGGGGTCTTTGCTCTTTTTCTGGGTGTTGTGAAGCAAGGTCTGCAATCCTGGAACTGTGAAACTGAAGACACCACAAGACAGCAAGTAGAGCAGAGCACGACACATTTCTGCTTTTGTGATGAAATAAAAAGATTTCCTCAAGGCTTGAGAACTATTGTGTTTCTTGGAGCATCAGTTTCTGAAATAATGAAATGAGATGAAACAGTAAATTTTCCATGGGAAAAAAACCCCAAACAAACAAACAACAATACTTTCAGCTTTTACTATTGTAGAGACAAGCTTGATAAGTATTAGAGTGTAATAAAAAACTCAAGTGTTAACAAGGGAGTATTAAGCACAAAGATCCCATGATTTATTTACAAAAGCTCCCCAAAAATCATTGTTCTTCAAACTTGATACATTTTTAGTGGTTGTGACTGACAAAATGGAAGCTGCTGATAATGAAGTAATGTTTCTGAAGCTGATATGGTGCTTCCTATAACCCAGAGATTTATGAACAGTTTGTGCACAGATAAACTTCAAATTGATTCTTGTTCTCCTTGGACAGATGGGCTTGAAGGTAGTATTTGGCTGCTGTGATTCAGCAGTGTTGAAACATAGCTAAAAGTGAAATTCTTTGTATCCTGGTGGCATGATATTACTCACAACATGAAAATATGAACCGAAATAAAACACAATTTTGAGAAGCCTGTCAATCAAAAAGCTCAAATTATTCAGCTTAATAGATTTGGTTTGAATATATAAAACAGGGTAACAGTCCAAAGCGGAATGTAGGAAGATGCAACGTTTATGACCCTCTGCTTTTAGCTTTGATTACAGACTACTTATTTTAGGGTAGCTTCCAAGACTCCACCTCAGAGCAGGGTAGAGGTTAGCGCTGCTGAATGAGCCCCAGTGTGCAGATAACAACTGGATCCATTCCTACATCCTCCTCCTGTACCCTGTGCAGATTTTTATGCCTGGGTGAGCTATGGTAAATAGGAGATCCGGGATTGTATATTCCAGATGAAGGTCCAGACCATCATGCCAGCTTACATGAGCATGTTTGAATGGTGAATTTGGTGTAATGAGGTGCAAGTCTACCACTTTGGCATCTGTTTTTCAGCTGAGAAATTATTTCAGCCATTTGGTACAAGAACTGCAATCATAAATCTCTTAAGAATGAGGAAAATAGTCTAACCCCTTAGTCTCTCTGTGTCTCCATAGTGGATGTGTAGAGGACAATATCAAAACTGGGAAATCATGCAGTGGTACATTCCCAGAATATTCCTCTAGCCTCCAGCAATTTGTGACTCAGACTTACAGAGCCAGGGCAGCAACTCTGTATTTAATAGCCTTTGCAGAACTTTTTGTCCATGAAATCATGTAATCGCTTTTTGAGCCCACATAAGATTTTATTATCCGTTACATCTCATGGAAAGGATTTTGACAGCTAAACTATGTTTGAAACAGTTTTGAATGTTCTTGGACACCTAGCCCTGATATATCTAAATACCTTTGAGAACCTGAACTTTTGTTTCTAAAACCCTGGTGATCAAAGGTAAAGTCATGCAGAACTTGGATAGGGAAGCCAAAATATGGAACATCCTATCAAAATCTCTCATGTTCCTGTCCTTATTTAATCTTAGATTGAAAACTCATTAGCTTGAGTATTATTGATTTATTGTATTCTAGGATGTTCAGCACTTAACATGGAAAGTAATCCCTATGGCCTGGTATTTAGCCTGTAAATCATTACAGACGCAGTGGAGAAGGTGGCTGGTTTATCCTGTGCCCAAATAACTCAATGTATACTCAGAAGTAAGCATGTTTGAGGGCATTGCCAGCCCTCACTTGGAAACAGTTGCCTTGAGCTGCAGCACCGTAACTGTGCGTACAGTATTGTCATGCATTGCAAAAAACAACAGTCTTGTTGACCCTCCCACCGCAAGTGTTTTCAATAAACCCAGTTTGCTTAGCTTTATGATAGCCTAAGGGCTCATCCACAGCCAGTTGCGGAATGTTGGTTGAAAGATGCTGACACCCAGCTGGAAGGAGAGCTAACCTGATGAGCTGCAGTTACCTGACTATCGTGACTACAAGCCTTTGTTTTGTTGAGGAGGAGGGGGAAAAAGGCAAAAAAAAAAAAAAAAAAAAAAGAAGCAACTGGGCAATCAGCAAGCTCAACAGAAAGCAAAGAATGGCCTCACTGTGATGATAATATCTCTTTCACGTTAATGATTAGAGAACACTATTGCAAAGTAAGCTGAACTTGCAAAGGATTGGTTTTGTTATGGAGAGGGCGAAGCTCATCCCATTACCCTCTAAAAGTCACCTTTATTTTCAAACAGGTTAAGTTAGAGCCTGGGTAGGTCACACCACTGGGGAGCTGTAAAAAAGGGTGGGTTTTTTACATATCACTTCCCTCCTAGTAAATCAGCAGTCATCCATGCATTTCTCCCCATTAGTGATGGGTAATGTTTTTATATCAATGAATATTGATATAAATATTATATCAATATATATAGATATATGTTCATATATACATATGATTCTGATTAACTTGTTAAAAAAAGGCCATCAAACACACTGCCTTTGTTAAAAAAAAATAACTGCACTGACGGGACCCAAAGTCTCCTAGGTACTGCTAGAAACAGCAAACCCCCAAAAATTCTCTCTTTGTTTGTCGCGACAGCTAGGCTGCTTGCTGAGAACCCGTCTTTCATTTCTTACTTCTGTTTTGGCTTCAACACAACACCTGTTTCAATGAGAGGGTATTATTGTGATGTTTGCAAGTTATACATTGCAACTGTGCATGCAAGCAGGAGAGAATAGGAGTTCTAGCCACAGTTAGCAGTAGTAACAAGCAAAATTTGTGACTATCCTGTGTAAGAACAGTCTCCAAGAAGCCTCTGTGGCTGCCATTTTAGCAGTCCTGCTTTCATTCTTGCTAACTTTAGAAACCTTAACATTTCTGAAGTAAATGTTAACCATGAGCCCGAATGATTTTTCTCCCCTTAGCCTCTTTCATATTAATGCTTAGTGCAGACCCTCGTACCAACACCAAGCACTGAGCTCTAACACCACCTTGAGGTCTTTGCCTTCTTGAGCCAACCTCAAAGGAGCTTGCTCCGGTTGGTATCTGAACTCTGAAGTAATTTAGTTTTCATTTTCAACAGGGTCTTTTTGACTGCTGCCACGCATCTCTGATGAAGTGTTGTTATTATCTAAGCTAATTGGGCACTATACACTGAACTGTGAAATAATTTTCCTGATTTTTGTTCCTAATTGACTTCTGGGACAAAGAGGGACATGTTAGTGCTGCCCGTTCAGGCTTGGGGCTCTGCCCTCCTCCAGTAGCATTCCTCTAATCTTGCCTTCATATACTCTCACATGCCCTCAGCACAACAATATTTACTCCCTAACTCTACAGCAATATTATGAATTTAATTAGCTGCAAGAATTGCTAAGTGCTTTGAAAATGAATAGTGCAATATAAATTCCATGCGTTATTAATATTTCAATTCTTTCTTTGCTGTGTTGTAGGATTCAAATAAAATCTTGCTGCCCCTGTGTGTTTCTAGAAAAAAAAATCCCCCTACACGTGCACGCATCCCTAACTGTTTTTATATGGTTTGTTAGAAACTGATTAGGCTTGGAGAGAAATTAGTCCTCCAGTCAAGCAGTTCAGCTGAAAACAGTTTTGAAAAGAGCTCTTTGAAAAGAAAGAGATTTGACAACACAGACATGTAAGTACTATATATAGTATTATAGTCATCAAAATTTAATATTCTAACCTGTGGATGATATGGAATAAATTAAAGCAGACAAGAAACTAACATACATGAAACTGTAGAATACAAAGTATGCATCTTCATGGTAATTAAATACTGTTATTAAACATGCATCTTTTTAACCAGATTCATTCTCCTTTATCCCCAGAGCTGGAAAACCTGTTTCAAAAACTGAAGGCTCCCAGGCCTAGAAATTTATCTGCCTGCAAGAATATCTCAATAGAATTGAACTGCCAGCCAGTATGACCATATTGAAAGTCTACCTTCCTTTCTTTTAGGGTATAGACAGCATCCTCATCTACAGCTTAAAACAAATAAACCAGTGAGAGAATTTCCTCAGCAAAAATACCCATAGTATAGTGAATGATTTTGCAGGCAATGGCAATACTGTTATTACATTTCTCAACATTAAAAAACACAACAGATGATTCCAATGTTTGCCCAAGTGTAGAAGGTGTGGTGGGCCATATCTGTGCTCAGACAGAGGATCTGGAAATTTTAGACTCTCAAAGTCCCACTGAAATACCAACGAAGTTGTATTCTTTATTTAGGGTCCTTTGAAACTCCCAGACTTAGCCAACTCAGACTTGACCCTTTGAACCTAACTGATCCAAATGCACTTGGTCTCTTAACTGTCGTTCTTTGAAAGTGCACGGCAGAATCACAGAAATGAAGTAAAATGGCTTGGTAATGCATTGCAGTATTTGCATTGATCCTTTCTAGTGCATTACTGAAGGATGTAGACTGAAGTACCAGCTCAGCAGAGACCCAGAGTAATTTACAAATAGGACTGTGCTGAGCAGCAAAGCTCAACAGTATGAAATATACCCAACTTCTGTGATCAGTACATATCACCACCACGGGTCCAAAATCTGCTCTTCTCTGCTGTTTAGCTCTCAAGATAAGGTAATTTCAATAAAACTCAAAAGCTGGAACAGAAGGGCTCACCTGACTCTGGGTGTAGGTAACAGTATTGGCCTTTCTATGATCTGGACATGCCAATTGCTGGGGAAGTACTCTTACCACTTTACTACTAAGTAAAAATTAAAGCTTGTTTTGACACAAACTTTTTGTTCTTTTTAATGCAGAGAGGTCTGCCTCCCAAGATCCCTCTTGGACATCTTTCAGACTCATTTCATTCTTTCCTTCTTACATACAAAAAGCCTATGAATATCAATGTGATGTCTTCAGTCTCCTTACTAGAGCAGAGGCATGAAAGGTTTAAGCAAAGGGTTACCTCACACAGGTTATCTTGATCTTCCCCACGTATCTTGGCACTGCTAGTACAATGTATTAGTTTTCTCATTGTAGAGAATCTTTTTCTTTCTTTTCTTCTTCCTACAAGTAACCCATAGCCACAACAAAGCAATATTTAATGAAGGTGTATTAAGTGTATTCTAAGAGACCTCAAGTTGATTTTCTACCATACGGAGGTACAAACTGAGAACCTTTGAAGTTCCTCTGCTTCTCCAGTTACTTATACACAGGGTTTCTCAGCAAAGGCTGCTCAAGTGATGTTTGTTTCCCTCACCCATCTGAGTCCTCAGATACTTGTTAGGAGAGAGAGCAACTAGTGGGGACAATTTCTCTTGCAAAAGCTTGTCTAATGCTTTTAGCATATGTGACAATCAGGGACTTAAAACTTGTGTGGACCAAAAAGCATCAGCTACACTGTACGATAACGGCTGGGGGGAAAAACGCTTAGAAACAGGTGCAGTTCAGAAAGAATGATGAACTGATATAAGCCTAAAGGTATGAAGCAGAATGATAAAAAAGAGCAGTCCCCACCTCCCTACACACAGGTGAAAGTCCCTGTGTTGGCATTTTGAAGACTAAGGTGGAGAGTTCACAGGAACGGACTCAAACTAAAACATATCAGTCCCTATTTTTTCAACACCTTCCAACATTTCTGTAAGGAAGATCTGTGCAAATATGAGGAAACCCTAACAAATACAGCCCCATTTGTTACACGGACAAAAAGTCTCAGTCCTGCATGAGGTAGTAATCACCATCTAAAGTTGGAGATTCTGCTTTTGGGGTGAAAAGTCATAAGAAAAGTAAGTTCTGAGGGTTTTATTTTTATTTATGTGTTTATTTATTTTTAGAGGAAAGGAGAGATTCTGCTCAGGGAGTTTTCTACCATAGACAGATCTCCACATGAATGTCTCTGTCTCTGTATCCTTCCTAGGGAACCTGAAAAAGAGTCAAAAAGCAGGCATGGCAGAAGGTTCACCAATAGTGAACTGAGCTAGGACAACTTCTCTGCTTTATGTCACCAACTCCAGTGATGCTATCCTGGCCAACAGCAGAACAGGGACCGCAAAGAACATGGGAGCTCAGAAACATGCAGAAACATTCACCTACTTTAGGAAGCAATAGAATAATTCGCTTCACAGTAGACCCTGATGGTTACTGCAACAGTCCTCAAAATCTGAAGAAGGAAGCTTTGCAAAGAACATGGGAGCTCAGAAAACATGCAGAAACACTCACCTACTTTAGGAAGCAATAGAATAACTGGCTTCACAGTAGACCCTGATGGTTACTGCGACAGTCCTCAAAATCTGAAGAAGGAAGCTTGATGGAGTCCTCAGCACAGGAAAGACATGTACCTGTGGGAGAGGGTCCAGAAGAGAGCCACAGAAATGATCAGGGGGATGGAACACCTCTCCTATGAAGAAAGGCTGAGAGAGTTGGGGTTGTTCAGCCTGGAGAAGAACAGGCTCCAAGGAGACCTTATTGAGGCCTTTCAATACTTAAAGGTGGCCTATAAGAAAGATGGGGAAAATTTTTTTCGTAGGACCTGTTGTGATAGGACAAGGGGTAATGGTTTTAAACTAAAAGAGGGTAGATTCAGACTAGATATAAGGAAGAAATATTTTATGCTGAGGGTGGTGAAACACTGGCACAGGTTGCCCAGAGAGGTGGTGGATGCCCCATCCCTGGAAACATTCCAGGTCAGGTTGGACGGGGCTCTGAGCAACCTGATCTAGTAGAAGATGTCCCTGCCCATGGCAGGGGGGTTGGACTAGATGACCTTTAGAGGTCCCTTCCAACCCAGACTATTCCATGATTTGATGATTCTATGAAGACTACTGTCAACCAACAAGCTGGGACTTAAACTTTGTTGATACTTTCCACGAGTGTTACTAAACCCCAGTATTTACATGGGGATGGACTGAATAGACTGGATTATGGGGAATTTGTTTTAAAACTTTTGCTGAATTCAGTAGTAGAAATACTGTTTTGGAAACTGTAGACTAGGTTTCTGTGTCTCAGTTCATCAGCTTATAACCACATTATTCACCTTATAGCAATATAAGTACTTTCAAGGAGTGCACGTGTGAAGGAAAATTACTTCTGAAACACAGGGAATAAACCACATTTACTGTGCATAAACCTGTAAATGTTTCCTCTAGCTCAAATTGTAAATACCTGTGATCTTTTACTGCTAAAAAAAGTAATAATAATAAAAGGTCTCTCATCATGGTTCCTGGTCCCTAGTTCCCATATGGTTTATAGTTTTATTGCCTCTTGCTTTCTGCAGCATCTGAATTTTGCTACATTGTGCAAGAATACTCTCATCTAGGAGTTTGCCACTTGTGCAGCTTCTCTTCCTCTTCTCTCAGTGAAGTGCAAATTAATGCAGACCTGCACTACATGTTATAAAGGGGTGGATTTGAGAAGATGATTGAAAAGTGCTTCCCTGGACCACCAGTTGTTTACCTTTGTTAGTACAATTTGCATTTACAATTATATTGCAGATCCAAATGGGACACAAAACTGGTGATCACAACAGTATTCAAACCATACAAAATCTCTTCTAATATTAATTTTCATTCTGGCTTTATATGAGTCTATTTGGCTTTTGCCAGAACTAATTTAGAAAAGGTAATTCATTTTGGAGCAATCACACCAGGGTTGTTTAGATGGGGACAGTTTAATGAAAATGATGATAATAATTATGAAATGACCTTTTGCTATTTATTGGAACATGAATATTATGAGTGTTTCCCCAAGAAAAAAGTACCAGGTGGCACAGAAGAAGGGTAAAAGAATATATTAAGGCCTCATTTACATTTCTACTTCTTTCAGTATTCATACCCCTCAAATTTAATATTCTGATCCATCTTCAAACTTCCTACTGCCTCCTATGCCTTGCTATTATATGTAACAGACTCCTGTGGACCACTCGAGAAATACAATTGACTGCAACTGTATTGCCTGCCAGGAAGCTGCTAAATCTGGGAGCTCATAGAGGTGAAGCTGCCGCAGTCCCATGCCCCCAGGTCCGGTCGGTAGCAAAGCTGGGCGTGTGTTTCCAATAGGCACACGCACGTACAAACCATGGGGAATCCATACAGCTCAACATGGAGAGAAAACACAGCACTCATGCAAGCACAAACCGTACCAATAACCTCATCCTGCTCCCTTCTCTGGCTGATCAAGGGGAAGGTCAGTTAGTGGGAAATACATACTTATATAGACTATGGACCCTTCCAGTAACTGGCCTTAGACATTTGGTCTATCCAAAACCAACCCCTGGATCCTTGGACTGCCCAGATGCTGGCACTTGGGTGTACGAGTCCTCAAAGTCTACAGACCTACTCCAGCTACTGGACCCCCTTGCACGTACACACACGCGCTATGGATCCCTCCAGTAACTGGCCCTAGACACTCAGTCTTCCTAGTATCTGGCCCTGGATCCCCATCTCTCCTCACACCCACATGCAGGTGGGCTCAGATGACCCTCAGACCCCATGGTCTCTCCCCCAGCTGTCTTGGATCCCCTCGTCCTTCCAGCAGCCAACTCACGAGCCTCGCATCTCTCTAGTATTTGGCCCAGACTTCTGTCCATCCCAATACCTGGCTCCCCAGCCTTGTATCTCCCTTACCAGGTAGTCTGGCTTGATGTTCAGTAGTGATCATACACAGACATACACACCCACACAACCTGCACATGCTCCGGTCTCTCCAGCTGCTGGCACCATGGACACACGGGCCCTCCAACCTGTGGTGTGACTCTGGTTGCTGCACTCAGAGCTGCACAGATGAATGCGCACTCAGAATAGGGAGCCCCTCACCCAGCAAAATGATTATAAATGGAGTTTAATGAGGAGACAGGACAGACTGCATTAATCAGGCACAGGGCATGGCCAGAAAAGCATACTGACCATCCACAGTTTGCATGTGACTGGCCAGTTTTATCCCCTTATCTCTCTATTTTCCCATGCTTGCTCCTCCCCTAGACACCTCAATCCCTCCCTTTCGTCCTTCCCCTAACCATCTCATAGTAAGTTTTGTACCATCCCAGGATGCTTTTCCCCTGCATTCCTTCCCGTGCCCCATACCCCAAAGGAGTAAACCCCCCTTCAGCCTGTAAGGCAATCCAGGGCCCTCTCCCATTAACTCATGGTGATGGGTCTCACTCCAAGCCCATGGATCCAAGGCTGTCCTGGGACAACCCTGGGAACAGCTGAGGCTCATTTCTCTGATCAGGTTGCTGGGGTTCCTCTGCCTGCCATTCTTCCTCTGCATTTCTGGAAATGAACCTTTTTTCTCAAAACTGAACACCACCTACATTGCAGAAAATCCTTCAGCCATCAGCTGATGATGCTGCCACACTGAAAAGGCTCCTTAGCCACTGCTAAGGTGTAGCATGACTGAGACACTGTCTCCACAGGCAAGGAAGGCTCTGCCTTAGAAGTAACATAAGCATGGTCTAAATCTGTCTGTCTCAAAGCAAAGAGAGGCTTGAACTTTTACCTTTCCCATTCTTAATAATTTCTGCTAGTCATTAAGCTGTAAGCACATATGTTAGTCTGAGTGCTTTTTAAAATAAAATGGCCATAAATTAGTTTGCAAGCAGTCCAGTTTTGAAAGATATGTTTTAGATATGCTTTACGCATAACAAGGAGATTAGGCTATTGCTGCAGTGAGACACAGGGACAAGTGGCTTTGGAACCCCCTTGTATTCAGGTAGGAGTGGTGCAAGCACTGGGAGGTTCACCTGGAAGCAGAGCTCTAGATACATAGGAATTTTTAGAGTCAGTCAAGGTGTCTGGTAGGTTTAGAACTGTCCAGTGTGATAAGTGGTGTTCCTTTTGGATTACTGCCTTGGTATCTTCTGCTTCTCTTTTGCTAAGGTAGACCACTAATTTTTGCATAAGCATTAGAAAGGTGACATTCTTCAGTGACATTTATGAAGGGCCATGGCCTGAGAAGGCTCTCCAGAACAACTGTTCCCATGTTCCCACTGTCCATGTAAGCAGGGCAAGGGGTAAATAGAAGTGCATTGTCTGTTGGTGAAAAGGATTACAGCAGTAACAAAAATTACAGCTGGGAACTGGGAAGTGGAATTAACAGAGCAAAACTGCAGGAGTCATTCTAACAGCAACAACTCATAAATGGCAAGGTGACTTGGAAGATTCTGTCCTTCAAGGAGGGAAAATAAAGCATCCAGTGTAACAGCAACGGTGAAGAAGACATAGGGATTCATGCCTTTACTGCAAGTTGGAGAGCATGTCTGGTTGTTGTAATTTAATAATGCACATTTTTCTCAGCTCCACTATTAGGATATTTTTAGTTGCCCACCATGAATGTTTGTTTCACTTGCTAAGATGACACAATACTGGGGTCTCAATGAGGAAAAGTGATTCATTATGTATGTGTATACGTATGTGTGCGTGAAATGAAACATTGAAAAAGAACCAACTTTCAGGGTAATATTTATCAATTAGCTGAATTAATCTTGTTTATTCCTGTGACTTAAGAATCCATTTTGGAAGCTGAGGGACAGCAGAGGTCAGATGTATTCTCAATGCAATGCCACACCATATGTGTATATCTGGGAAGCCTGGATGATGGCAACCACCATCCTACGAGGTGCTGAAGCTTCACAATTGCCCTCTAGTAGTGTATCCTGAACCAGCCAAACGTCAAGGTACATACTCACCCTTTTGGGACCACTTATTGACTTCTATGAATTGGATGGAGCTTGTCTGACAAAAGATTAGAAGGCTATCAAGGCTGAAGAACAAAGGCCAAACACAATTTCTTGTCTTGCTCTATTTGATCCCAAATGCTTATTATTCTCTATTGTCTTAGAGTGGATGCCAAAAATGGGAGAGTGACGCTGAAATTTTAATGCCAAGGAAGCTGAAACATGTAGTTTGAATTACGCAGATTGGTGATATTATTTTAATAAATTCTTGTAGATTGCGGAAGGTATAGAAATCTGAATAAAAGTGGTTGTAGCAGATAAGGAATATGCAGAAATGTCACAGAGTCCTTCAGTGCCATGGGCACACAGTAAATAGCTTGCAGTCATTTTTATATTGAAGAAATACAGAATTAATTCATGATGATCTATTTCTCTAAGTAAAATAATTCACATGAAAGTAGGTTACATTGATTACTGCATGTTAAAATGATTAACTAAAAGTTTTATGGGTTTTCAGTTTGATTTTAGTGTCACAACATTGTAAATCAGGCACAACTCCATTAACACTGATAGATTGGCACTGGTTTAAATTGGCATGATGAGGGGGGACAGAAATGTAAAGGCTCAGAAGAGAAGTAGTCACATCCTTAACTGACACAAATCTGGAGTCCTGTTTACTGGAATGACTCTGTATTGATTTGCACCAGCAGGGAACTGCAATTCCAGTTTGGAAATATGACCAAAAATGGAATAAAATAGTACCCCAGGAAAAGGGCTACATTCTGTCCATCTGGAGATGCAAAAAACATGTGCAGTATTTTTGCTGACTGTACAAATAAAAAGAATTTGGGTCAGTTGCATGCAAAATTAAACACTTGTCTAGGCTGGGGTCATCAGACTAGGAGTCTTCATCTGAACCAGTCACCTTAACCTGTGCTCTGCATAATATCGAATTACACACTCTAGACAATCTATAGTATTTCTACAGAATCAAACTGCAGTCATAGGATCAAGTGTTAAAAGTTTAATTTTAATTTTTTAAACCTTTAATCAGACTACTAAACCCAACATTTATTAAAGTAATAGTCTATCCGTAATAATTCTTGCTCCAAAATAAAGTCCCAAGAAGCTACTTGAAAATGGGGGCATTGCTCACATAAGCCCCTCCCCACCTTCACAGACCACTACTAATAAATCTTACTCCCTTTCTTCCTGCACACAACCCTTGCTGGCTCCTAATGAGCTCCCAGCCATGCTTCTTCCTCCATCCGCTATTCTCTAAGCCTTTCACCAGTTTTGGGGACCAAGTGTTACAGTCAAGGCAGTTTTACACATCAGACATAAAAAAGAGAAGCCAGGTTTTCCTGTGGCCTTCTCGTGTTGGAGGCTGACTCAAGAGCAGTTCTAACATGTAGATATTTTTTGGAGCAGATAAGCTGTCTGGAAGCCTAAAGGCAGCGCAAACCATAAGAGCTACAAGTGGGGAGCTTAGAGAGAGTCATATTCTGTTATCTGGTGCAATGAATGAGAAACAAGTAGGGGAAAAAACAATGGCCAGGCCTAACGTATGTTTGTCTGTATGTGCAGTGTTATTAGTTTTGAAAAGTATTTCTGTTAAAATGAGCTAATCATTACACAATTACAATAACATTTAGAAGTTCAGAGCAGTTATCACCATCTACATGTGCATGAGAGGACAAGTTACTAATGCCTTGTAAGGCATAGAGATGTAAAGGTTAGATTCAAAGTTTATAAGATATGGAATTAAAACAGATCGATTTGTGTGAGCAGCTTTTTCAAGGTAAGTAGGACAGGAAAAAGTGGTTTAAGAGTTTCCTGTCACCCGAGAGACAGTTTAATTCTTTTTCTATTACCTGAAATATTAAAGGTTAGCAAAGTTTCTGAATTTACAGTAGCTATAACAACCACAGAGAGAGGTCCATCTAAGAGATGTTGAGCAGAAAAAGGAAACGACATGAAATAGAGTGGGAGCAAGGAGTAACGTGGGGCATGGCCAACAAGAACAGCCAGAGGAGTGGGAAAACCTTATGGAAATAAATAACACCAACAGATCTGTGCAACTTACATTCCTACCATTCAGCAAGTTTTAAAATCCTAAACTGTGAGTTTAGGTTCCTGCAAGAGGAAGTAGAAAATAATTTTCTGAGGTCAGGGTGTGAGGGCTAGAACCTGTATTTAAAATTGGAATCCAATTATTCCTAACAGAAAGGTCACATTTGGAACCACTGGACAAGAACAATGTGTTTAGCTACAGCAGAGCCTGCCTTTACAACTGCAGAAGGAAGCTGAAAACCCAACCTGGTTGTGTTTTGCTAGGTCAGTGGGAGTTCTGCAGTGGGAAGCCTGGCAGCAGCCCAAGAGTTAATATAATCCCTCCAGGTCCTTGCTGGAGTGACAAGTTTATAATGCAGACACTAGCCAGCGGTGAAAGGGATAATAGTGTGTAGGCTGATAAGGTAAGAGCTCTGCAAGGATTAAATTGGCTACACAGCTTCATTCCCACATCCCATAAGTGAGGGTGTTTCATTGTTTAGAAAATGATGCTGTCTTTTCCCTGACAGCACTGACTCTAGCAATCTGGCTTTAATGTGAAGCAATTTCCAAGTTTGTTTCTATCATGGGGAAGCTGGGAGAAAACAGGAGGTAGCTTATCCTTAATGGACTTTTTTCTCTCCAGGTTGATTGTGCAGCAGAATGGAAATGGTTCATCTGACACACTGTGAGCACATGACCAAAGGAGCCAAGAGACCTGACATCCTCTCTAATGTGGTTTTAAGCCACTTTCCCTCAAATGGGCAGGCAGGTGAGTTGAATAGCTGTAGATCAAACCTTCAATTCTTAAGAAAAATGACCACTGGTTGGGATTGCCAGGTATGGGGTGTATTATTGCCTCAGACTCTGAGGACTTCTGGGAGACAGAGTTAATTGTAGCTTACAGCCATTTGGCCACGTTGGCTTAGGCAGAGCTGCGGACCCCTTGGGCTGTCTCATGACATCCTATTTCCTTTTTGCTCTGGGCAGTATGGTGGCAGCAGTTATAGTCAGCTGCCTGTAGGGATGAAGATGAGGAGGTAAATGCACAACTCTAGCCTTTTTCGCTCCAGTGTACATATACATGCAGCGTGTGAAAAGTGACGGTCCCTGTGCTTATTCATTATCACACATCCTATAAGATTGGTAAACACGGTGACGATATAGATCATGGCTCATTACATACAATTACGGCACAGATACACTTTATAAGCAGTTGTGTTAAATTTCTGACCAAGTTTCCAGAAACCTCTGTCCTATTTTTGATATCAGTAATGAGGCAAAAACCACATCAGATGGAGCCGTGCATCTTTTCTTTGAGATTACTGTCATCATAACTTCTGGGAAAACTTTCTAGTCCCAGCTACTCAGAAACATGTCATTCTTAGGTTTCTAATATCTAGTACTCACTTAAGAGCAGAAACTGGAAACAGATGGATTGCCACATCCTACTCTGATCAGGAAAATTAGGCTGTAAGCTTGATAAGGAATAACAAATGCCTTATATCCTCTTGCCCCTTGTCTTTCTCTTCTAAAACGCTGAATTATTAGTTATCAGGTTTGCTTGGATCATCAAAAGAGTCTACCTGCTACTGATTAAATTACTTATAGGAATTAATCTGGGGTTTCAGTTAGCTGACTGGGCAGTTATTGCCTGAGATCTAGGAACACAACATTTTCAAAGGCGCTTAAGGAATAAACAGATTTTGTATCACGGTCTATCACATTTGTAGGAATTAATTTGGCTTTCCAGGAAAACACAGACACATCTCCTGTGACAAATTTTTCTAAGGCAGGTTAGGTGGATGACACATGTGATGGAGAAGAGACCACATGGGGCTGTTTTTATGTCTTTAAATATGTAAAATATCACTATGAAAAAACTAAGAAAAACTTCTGTTAAGCAAACAATCCAGATATAAATGAAGCCTGGTTGCCTCAGTGATGCTAAGAAAACATTGGTTTAAGCAGTAACTGATGTAGGAAAGAATCAATTAACACTAGACCAGATTCAGTCATCATGTCAATTTGCAAAGAGAAATAAGAATGAAATGGAGATACACTGATTTGTACTTACTAAAGGTCTGTCTCTAAGCTTCCTATAGAGCAAATATCAGCTAAACAAATATCAACAAGTTATAACTGGGGGTTTCTATCGGTCATTTAGACGTCATTGGAATTTTCCATAGGTGAACTAGAATAAGATGTTGCAACATAGATCAAAAGAAAGCTGCAAGCATCATAGTAGAAACTGATAGGCTCAGATGAGTATATTTACCCTTTGCAAACATTCATTATTTCTGTGCTATAAAAGAATAAACACCAACCCCTCTAATAGCTCATAGTCTGAGTCACTTCCAAGACTGAAGTAAAATAAAAATCTTGATTGGATCAACTACAGGATTTTTTTTTTTGCCTATTGTGCCCAAATATACACTAGTGTTAATGCATAGATATAGACTCAGAATATCTGTATTGGGCACTTTATAAAATTGACTACTGAGCAAGACAACTAGGGTCCCCCCATCCCCTTCATAGATGTCTATTTGCTAAAGGCAGACTTATATGGAACTACTTCTATGCCAAAAAACTTTTTTGTAAAGAGTTTTTGAGATGCAGGATGGATTTTTTCCTTCAAAAGTTCACCCTCAAGAATAGCCTTCAGCCTAGTAATCATAGCATTCAACTGTGAGGCAAAACTAAAGTCAAATTCTGAGTGAAACAAGCTAAAATCGGGTTCCCTGAATTCAGAGGTGATTGAAGCAGCATGACCATGAACACTGAAACAGTAACATCTTCCCTTCCCATGTGTATGTTCTACTTTTTAGTAGATAAGAAAAATTAAAAGGTAAAAGCATTTGACTAAACACAAATACCTATGTGGATATAAAGTTAATTTTTGGCCCTGGGCTCTCTTCATGGGAGATCTAATCAACCCCATCAGTGAAGTCTATGGCACAATTCACTTAACTCTATCATACACATCTAAAAAGGCATGATGAATCACTCTGGAAGTGTTCATTTCTTTCTGCTGACTGTGAGTTTCCCAGGGGGAACAGCTGAGCTATCAACTGCAGATGTCTAAAGCTAAATGAGATGAATCTTACCCACAACATTTAAATCTCATAATTTATTTTATCAAGGAGCTTTCCTGACTAGATCTATACATAATGGGCATTTATATAGCACATTACAGTCTCCAACTACCACGTCCTAAAATGCCTAGAACATGAAGAACAAGGTTGCCGGGGGGAATTAAGCAGTTCATGAATGTTTTCTGGGATTTACTGAGGGCAACGTCTCAAGGAGAAGTGAGAACCTTAATTCTGACTCCACTTAGGGTAAACTTAGAGAAAAACAGAGCTTTCCTCACTCATGCCTGGAATTAGCTTCCACTGACATTGATCCTGGGAAGCAAAAAGGGGTTTACCATGAGCCAGTTCCCAAAGCAGATTTGTAACCTCCTAGTCCATTTGAGGGCACCTGCATGCTCTATGGTGGAGGTAACCATACAGTTTTTCTTGAAATGGCCCATTTGGCCCATTCAAGTCATATGCAGTTTGCTATCGCATAATATCTTGGATTTGTACTCTACAAAGAAGATTGTCAGATAAATTGGTATCATGAAAAGATTTCTCTGCAGGGGCCAGTTTTCTGTGAACGCAGATGGGTGGAAATTATTGGACAACCCATATCTGTTTACATGTTCCGTAATAAAAATGACCATGGAAAAAAATCCTTTGTCACTAGCTTAATTTTCAAGTTTTATCTTTATGTTATCAGGCTGTCAACTGTGTCAGATACCTTGATTAAGCTTTGTTGTTTTAAGTTGCACTTGCACTTTCTTTCTAAGTGGTGTAATGTCCTCAGGCTTGACTTTGGATAGGCCTTAACAGGCAGGAGCAGAGGTATGAGAGCTCCTCTGTTTTTACCTCTGAGCTGGTCAGACATGAACCAGGTCTATCCTGGAACCTGGAAAGCTACAACATCATAGCCCAATAGCCAGTTTAATATACTCTCCTGATCATGAAGTCTCACTAGCTTGGGCATAGCAACAGGCCACCAAAGTCCAGAAGGCAAAGCAGATTGTTGCCTAAGAGTAGACAGTGTCATTAAACTCCTCGGGACCCCATTACCAGCTTTGCTTATGGGAAGGCAAAATGAGGCGACTGCCATTGCCGAGATACGCATCAGGGCGGATGGAGAGGCAATCACTCCCAACAGCCAGCCATCACTCTTAGCTGTCCCAACTTTGAGGCAGTGTTTAAATGGACACCATGTCAGCCAAGCTAAGCAAGATGCCACATTCAGTCCTCGCTGACTGGTTACCGAGAAGAGGTGTAAACCATCTGTGCTGGACAGCTTGCTTCCTGCTTAGATCTTGCTTCGTTCCACCTTTATAGAAAACTCTCCTACAATAAGAATTACTTTTCTTCTTATTTGTTCTTTGCAATAATAGCTTGTGTTTCAGGACTCCAACAGATGTCTATACAAGAGCAACAGGAGAGACTATATGCATCACTACTTACAAGTTTTAGTGAATAATCCAGCCTGAATATCTTGCCTTTATGGGTGCCCCCAGAGATCAGAAGTGTATATGCATATATGATAAGAGACACATGTTCTTCTGCCTTAATTAAACCTTCCCAATCATTTATCCTGATCTACAGTGGGATGTGCAAAGGGATGGAGATCTTTATGAAACTCTTGGGTGCATTTATTATGAAGCTGGTATACTTGTTAAGGTAGCATAGAGGAACTGAAGTGGTCTTTGTGTTAAAAGGCTTTCCTGATGAAGAAGGTGGTATAAGAATAGGAGGAAAACAGTGACTCAGGCTTACAATGTTGGTAATATGTCAAGTATCACAGGACATAGACTACTGTAAGCTGAGAAAAATTGATCTGAAACGCCTTAGGAGTCCTGTACTATTACTTTAAGGATAAACGTTCCTCTCTCCACAGAAACAGGGCCCCCAAATTTTGCTTTTTAGAAGCATCTGGCTTTTTGTCTGATTGACTGAATTTGAGATGAAAGTGAGATTCAGAGTTTTCTCACAGATTTGTCATGCTATACCATTCCAAATATTAATTGTAAGCCGGAGCACTAAATTTTCACATTTTTTTCTTGGACCAAGAAGCAAAAGGTTCTGCATACAAAATGACTATGACATTTATTTACATCAGAACCCAGTGTAATGTTACCAAACCAAAATTAAAGCTGAGCTATTCTTCTTTTACACCTTTAAGGTTTCAAGAAGGGTTACATGCCATTACATAGTCAGAAAGTAAGTGAAAAAGCAAACAGAAGAGATCAGATAGAGACAACAGATAGTACAATGGGAAGTCTCATGAGAAGTTTCAGAACTCTCATACCTTGTGGTTCAAAAAAAAGATGCCATGAAATTGATACAACATTGGATTTTGAATTCAATGCTTCGGCACTTAGCAGGAATTTCAAAGGGAGCAACCTAAGGAAATTTTAAACAGGTGATGAACATCTGAAAAGGGCGCAGAAATAATGCAATTACCTATAAGCTATTACATGTGGAGATGACTAATAACTGCAGTGTAAGGTTGAACCCAACAACAGCACATTTTGCAAGAATTTTCCTTTCATGGGATTTGTTGATGAATTGCCTTCACTCTGGTGGTCTGGGATACAGTGTTATGTATGTTTTATAACAATGATATTAGAGATCTAGAAGGAATAAAATATTTAAGCCTGTCTCTAAATTGAACACACAGTCTCAGAGACTCCTTTTAACAAATGTAGGTGTCCTTACTTTTTTCAAATCCAAACTGAGGGATTTTTTGAATGAAGCAGCTAACCTGTTATCTTTAAAGAAACACCTTCCTAAAAGTCTATGGCTCCAATTCCAAACCGAAGGCAGCATCAAGGACAGTCATTCCACTTACTTCCCAAATAGTATTGAGAAACAAACTTCAGGTGCAATTTGTGTTATCCAACCAACTACAGGTCCTCAGTAGGGAGTTAGACACACCACTACAGCATCACTGGTGGGTCCCTTCCAACACTCATGTCTGAGCTATAAAGCTTTGCATGTGTGGTTTCTCTTATCCTAGTGTAGAAGTATGAAATAAGTCGAGCAAACCATGGCCTAAAAGTGCCCATTTCTCTCCATTGACTATGAAGTCAACATGACTAGCCTTGATGGAGATACTTGTGATTGTCTAAAAGCAGGAGAAAGGAATCCTGCCCCTTAAATATCTCAAGTCCTAAAATGTCTTATCTTTCCTTGAGATCTGTTGCGACTGTGTTGAGGTACAGTATTTTAAACTATGGGGCTCCATCTGTACTGTATCTAAAATGGGGCAAGGACTGTTCTCCTTCAACATGCTGGCACAGCATGGCTCACAGCCATTCAGCTAAATCCTTTCCCTCCCCCTCAGGGCAAATGGCCTCATCCAAACTGCTTCTTGAAAATAACCAATGGCTTGTGCTAATTAATGTGAACAAATCTAGGAATTGCTTCAAATGCATGGCCAAAAGCATAATAACAATTCAGCTGCATGCATAATCAAATCTGCCAGTGCTTGGGCTCTACCCTGACCCTGGATAGTTTGCTAGGCAGAAACTGTGACATCTGATTTAAAAACTATAGGATGTTTCTGATCCTACACTCAATAAAAACAAAGGAAGCTCAATTAAATCATAAGGCATTGGATCAAGCGCTGTGCATTTATCTCAGAATACTATCAGTTACAGAAATCCAGACTGGAAATCACA
>NW_008825616.1:2842700-2851587 GCF_000699105.1 Pygoscelis adeliae
CAAGAAACCAAAAGAGCTTATAAACAGTTTCAGGGTGGCAAAAGGACATTGCAGCTTTCTGAATCTTTATTTAGTGCAGATACCTGAACACTCATAGATGTTAAGAGGCATGTTTATTCAATTACCAGATTGCTTAATGAAAAAACTACAATGGTTCCAACCTGTAATTAAACAGTGATCTTTCTTCAGAAAGGACAACTTTCTAAAGAAAGTGCTGCCTGAATGTAACCATTTCATCCATCATTGCAAATGACAACTCCTAGTGACATGTCAAAAAAAAAAAAAAAGGCAGGATGGATCCAGGCTCAGCATGTTCTGTAACAACATAATTGACATAACCCCGAAGGAAAAGTATTTGTCAGACACTGTCAGTTCCAGCAGCTGCGTAGTCTCAATTTTCTCAAAATTATAAGGTTGGGTTTAAGTACTTTTTGTAACACAGCGAAAAAAGTAACATGTAGAAAACAAAGTTTCTTATTGGGAATAAAAGATCCGATCAAACCTCCACTATTAACCCCACAATGATGATGATTTGCAGGAGGCATCTAAATTTGATTTGAACTCCACTGTGCAAGTACTGCAAACTTGCAGTAAGAAGTGTTTCTTACAGCAGAATTTTGCAGCCTAAAGACACTAGTTGAGGCAATAAAATAAATAATATAAGCGTATTGACAATGGTCAGGTCAACCGTAAACAGGTTTAAATAGTAAATAGCTACTGTTTCAGTGAGACAGTCAGATGTAGGTGGTAAACCCTAATCTTGTTTTATCAATGGACTGAGCAGCCACAGTTGCATGTGACTGTAACACGGCACAGAGAAGAGGGTTCGATATCCACATCTCAAGATAGAAATAGTAATGAAGGCTTTCTTCTGAGCCATGTTTCTCACTCTTTTCATTGCTGCTTTCCACAAAATTACACAGCTTAAGAGAACAAGTCATATTTTATTTAAATAGTTTGTTTATTCAGGAGAGGGCATCCGATCACTATATTTCTGGTGTTTTGATAATTTAGCATAGTTTTTATGGAACAAAAATTGAAGTTTCAGCAGAAGTTGTGAGATAAAAACATCTACACCCCTACCAGTATGGACTGTTTTAATTACTGCGGATGTCTGTGCACCATATTTGTCCCACTTTTCTAATTAGGGCAGGATTTAGGATGTCACCTAAAAGATAAAGGCTAAACCAGTTGTTTAGCCTTTATCTACCTTAATCAAGGTAGGGAGACATAAACAGGATTTTTTTTGAGCCTTCTTACCTGGAATCAATCACCCTCTGGAGTCCTCCATCAAAACTGGAGGGAGCCTCAATAACCAGCCTAGAATAGAAACCTAGACTCTGAATGAGTGAGACATAAGCTCTTCGAGCAAAAGCTGCCTTTTTCTTTGATCCTGACACAACATTAAGTTTAACAGAATTCAACTTAATTACCGGATATTTTTAAGGAATATTCTTGTATTGCTGTCCCCACAGCCCCACCAATTGCAAAGGAGGGTAATGGTCTTCAAAAGCCTGTGATACCAACTTGCCAAGAGGACTCCTATGGAAGAGAATGGCTCTTGTCTTCTGTGTGGAGGGGGTTAGAAAACCTACAAGTTGAAGAGCAAAAATGACTGGGAAAAGTCCATGTTCCCAAACCACATCACTTCTTTGCATGGCAACCCAGACCTGGAGGCACAAGGACAGGAGTGAAAGTTTTTCAAGCCTGTGTAACTTCCTAAAGGAGGAAGTGAATAGCTGTGACCAGGAAAACTCCTCCCGATGACAAGAACTGGGAACTAGGAGAGCTTGATATGTTTCTCTATATTCCCTGTTTTTAAAGTGGGACAGTTGTAATGTGTTGGTGCGGTGCCTAAAATTCATCACCCAGGGCAATTTAATAAGTGCATGTGAGTAGAGGCTGGGACAGTGGTTAATCTGAAAGTTCAGATTCAGTTGCTTTTAATGAAATTACCAACATTATTTTGCGCAAGCCACTAGGGACCAGGTTTTTAAGGGAATATACAGTTCTTCCTCATGCAGAATTATAAGACCTGAGTAATCAAAATGCTCAAATCCCATTTCCCAAATACACTTGGCCTTTTTTTTTTAAACAGGATTAAGATTTAGAGCCTTATTTCCAATAAATTCTATGTAAATTTTTCATTATTGTATCTTTTGCAAGTCTACTTACCTTTAAGAATCTGCTGCTTAATTGGGCTGTGGTCCTTAAATGAATGAATAGCTGAGTCAGAGAAACAGTCAACTGAACATTACTTAGAAGAAATTAATAAATCTGGGCCTTATCTTATGGGTTTCAGCCAACTGTAAAAGAGAGACTATATTATGTCCTTATCTCTTAAGAGAGCTGTCAAGATGAAAAAAGACTGAAATGCTCAGATCTCTCAATAATGGGGTCATGTAAGTGTCAGAATTAGATAAGAAGAACTGACAATGTTGATAAACTATATAAAGATTATATAACTATTCCAGCATGTCCCTACAAATCCATTTAACCTATACAAATATTTTCCTAGTGTTGCTCCCAGTAAATAGAAAAATCAATCTAGCAAGATCAAACTGAGTTTAGATTAATTGGATAAACGCCAATACCAGTAACAATATTAAAATGAAAGACAAAACAGAATAGAAAAAGGACATGCAACTTCAGTTCTTTAACATTAAAAAGTTCATGAACAAACCAAACAACTAAATTTTGTTAAAAAAAGCCAGGCCTGAAGGTCAGACAACTTACGGTTCCTTACTTTTTGCAAGGCAAAGTGGATCTGAAACAGAAGTAACACATTTCAAGCCTAATAGATGCTGAGAAGCATGCAATTGTGCAATCTGTGTGCAATTTCACTATGCTAACTAGTTGCTTCAAAAGAAAAAGTGACACCTGTGGGGGTGTAGTGATATAAGAAACTCTTGAGGCTGTTAGCTCTGGTGCAGGGAACAGGGAACGGCAGTGATAGCAATAAATGAAGTCCTGCAAGAACAAGAACTGCACTCAGATTTCTAAGCCTTTTGTACTGTCAAGTTCATTCAATTCATCTTCACCGACAGCAGCCTCACCTGGGGCAATCAGTGTTTTCACTTACAATGCCAAAAAAACCCAACAATATGTAAATATTTCTGTCAACTTCCAGAAGAAAAAAAAAGTTATACCAGCTGTACTGGAGTAATATTAATAGTTGTACCAGCTGTATCTAAGAGCCTTGGTTTATAACCTAGACTGAAACCCCCAAATTCCTTTCTGAAGTGGTAGTGGAAACCAGTAACACCTTTCCCAAAAACTCTTTTAGACCATATCAGCTTCTACATGCCTCAACTAACATCCAAAAGGGCAATGTACAGCTTGTTATACAGAAGATACAAAGGTCAGAGTACATCTTTTAGTCCAACAATTATTAAAACCCACACTCAGAAACCTGTAAAAATACACTGCCACTTCTCAAGCACCACTAAATCCGCTTAGTGAACACTCATAAAGCTTACTTTATCGCAGTCTTAGAGATAAGAAAAAAAGCTGAGAAAAGAACAACAAATCAAACCCACCCCTTACAGCACACAAAAAAGAATCTCCCTGTGAGATCTGCTGTTATTTATTTCACTTGATCTAATCAACCAATTTGCAAGTGCTAACAATCCAACCAATACATATGTAACTTGCAATGTACCATCACACAGGTTGTGTTTTCCTAGTATTTAGCAAGTAGAGGCTGGGAGGTATGGATACAGGATTACAGTGAGGAGAAGTATGTATTATTGCAGCTGTAGATAGGGTTAAGAGACAGAATCATGATAATTAGCTCCATTGTATCGTTGGCTCCATTGTTTCATTAGCTCCATTGTTTAGGGAGAAAATTATTTTAAGCAAACAGGGAGAGTGCCTTGAAAGACATACAGAGTCAAAAAGGTTATTAAAAGAAGAAGCAAATTTCTTATTCAGGATTTAGCCTCATGGCCAAACAGGGGTGTCCCTTAAAGTAAAAAGCAGAGGAACCACAGGTTATGGGACTGTAGCCCAAGATATTTCAGGGCTGAAACCTTTGGCTTATATTAAACTTTGAAAGCTTCACTCCAGGTTTGCATAGAGTGGCAGAGCCACACAGCAATACACTAGTGTCCTTACTGCTAGAGAAAAATGTGAAAGGGATTTACATAGCAAAACAACACAAGCTTCTTCAGCTCCTGTCCTCATGGCTGTAGCATTTGCCTCAGAGATGGAAGAGCAGATTTACCAAGGCACAGTAGGGAACCAACCACACCATGCCCCTATGACCTCTTCCATTTTGAAGGGAGAAAAAGGGTAATTTGTGTAGTTATAGCCCTATTTTAGAAGAACACAAAACTGGCACACCATTTCACATGGCAGAAAAATCTAGGAAGCATCTGATAAGTGTTTCCAGCAAGTGCTTATTAGATGAAGCCTGTCAGGAGGAAAAGGGAGGTATAAGACAGCCACTATTCTCCTTAGCGCTGTCAAGACTGAGATGCTCATAGATAGATAGCCCATAAGTGTAGGTGCCTGAGGCATTTCAGCATTGAAAAGTAGATTAAGGGTAAGTGGCAGACGTGCAGATGTTTTCAGAGTGGCAGTTTTAAACCTAGGCACCCAGATGCTGCTCTGGTCCCATTTCAGAGCTGTCCCTTGGGTCCTAATTTTGCCAAAAGGCTAAAGCACATTAGTAGTCCTCAAGGATTAATCATGGGTATCATCCACATGACCACAAATTATTTATGTTCTGCTTGATTTCTGTCAGGACTGAACCCTCTATGGAAGTGGCCTTTCTTACTTTTCATAGAAGAAAGTGCACAGCAGTGTTTTTATAGAGATGACAATTATTTAGCTGTCTCTGTCTCCTCTCTCTCTAAGTCTCCCTTGGGTGATATCCCTCTGCCCCTCAGATGTCAACCACTCTCTCCTTTCAAAATGTCTCATTGACCAAGCTACTTGATTTAAACTCAGAGCAATTGCTCTTAGTTTGAAGTTTGCTGCTCCTCAGACCCAGAGAAAGGCAGGAGTGTCAAACACCTTATCTGTACTCTCCAGCTATCTCAGATGGTCTGATAAAAAGCTAATACATCTCCATCCCAACCTTACCTTGCATAAGATAGCGTAATGTTCCTCCTGTGAATGCGGCTGGAACGGCAGTACTGGATTTATTCAAGGCAGGCAGCACAAGTTTCTGAAAGGTCCTTTGATCTTTACAGGTGTGTCTAGGAACACAATCAATCCTGTTGTCTTTAATTTGCATCAGTCAGGGGCTGAAGTGGCTCCCTCGCGGAGACGTTCGTTTTTTTGCTATGCTCTTTCTGACAGGGGCAGGAAAACTGTATATATGCACAAGGCTACTGGTGTTTTCTAGGAAGCACTAATTAGGGATGACTGACTAGATATAAATCACCAGCCAGAAGGAATATAATTGTCTTACAGATTCTGACGGCTGCTTAGAGGCAAACAAATCAAAAGGCATGTTAATTGCTCATATCAGAGATTCTTTCACACAAGTAAGGTTTCTTTTTTCTCTTACTTTACCTTTCAGGCCCAGTTTTCTGACAGCCTTACTATGCTTGCTTTAAATCCCATCTTTGTGCCTTCACCAATACAAGGAAGAAGATGTTGAATAAATATTTCTAAATATAATGAAATCAATAAGACTTGGGAAATTGGATCAAATTTAGAGCTAGTGTTCTTGCTGCATAACCCTTATACTCCTTCCTACTTGGATTCAGTGGGAGAGGAGAGGCCCCACGCAAAATTCCTGAGCACATGGAGACTCAAGTAAGTCTTCTGGGTCAGAGCCCGTCAGTGTGGGGGAAAAAATGAACCCCTGTGTCCCAGTTCCTAAGCTGGTGCCTAAAATGCTTTCACACCTGTAACCATGCAGAAGATGTCCTCTTCCAGTCTTTCTTTGATGGCATAACACAGTTAGACATTGGATAATAATAAGGGAAGGGAAGGGAAGGGAAGGGAAGGGAAGGGAAGGGGAGAGGAGAGGAGAGGAGAGGAGAGGAGAGGAGAGGAGAGGAGAGGAGAAGAGAAGAGAAGAGAAGAGAAGAGAAGAGAAGAGAAGAGAAGAGAAGAGAAGAGAAGAGAAGAGAAGAGAAGAGAAGAGAAGAATCTTTTCATGATTAAGGCAAAGAGGCAGAAATAATGACTTCTAATGCAAGAAAAGTTTGTTGATAAAGCTAATATTTTTTATTAGAGCAAAGCATACTGAATTCCTGAAAAGCTTCTCTATTTTTCCTTATTTTACTATCCAGCCTAATAAAATTTTACTGCTACCTAAAATAACCCCTTTTCCTACAAACCTTCTACTGCTTCTCTCTGTAGAACACCACAGCTATAAGATGTTACCACTATGACTTCTTAACGTGTTTTCCATCTTTTCTGTTCATTGATGATGTGATTTTGAAACTGGTCACTGAAAACCAGATTTTCAAAAGCATTTACGTGCCTAATCATGCACATAACATGTAGTGAAGTCATCATTAGGTAGATCTCAGACTTACATACACACCTAATGTTTGGCTCCCATTGATTCCCAGAGTGCTTAGGCACCTAAATCCTTTAGGTTTTGTAAAATTATCTTGTATTTTTAAATGTGTAAGTGTCAGATTTGAAATGTGATTCTGTGCAGATCAGCAGATAAAGATTGGCATTGTCACTATCCATTTTTGCACTCTTGTGTGAATCACCCAAGAGAGATCAATGTTTCTAAACAACAACAACAACAACAACAAAGTCTGAGAAAAAAAATGTTAAAATCCTGTCAATTTTGCCATTAATGAAATATAGGGAATATGTGCTTTGACTTCGTCAAGTGGAAGCCACTGGAGAAGGGCAAAGAAGGAGTAAGGATGTGTTATAGTCGGTTTTTAAGCACATTGTACATCACTCCACTTGACTCTCTTCATCTTCTTTCTCCCTCCTTCCATGCAACACGCCACAGATAAAGAACTCTGATCTTCATCTTGCTCAGAATTTGCTTGCATCTTGTTTGTGTTTGGACAAGGGTGAAAGCAGTCTGCTGGGACATTATCACAGAATAGTAGGCACTCAGTTCTATTGCCATATTCATTGATAATTAGTGGATTTTCTGTCAACATTTGCTTTCCAGTGTAATTAAACAGTCCATCAAGCTATAAGTACATGCAACAATGGTTTTCAACCTGTGGTCCACATATCTGTGAAAATCTTAAACTATTTCTAAAGCCTGCAAAAGAAGCCAAGCATATATCAAGCTATCTCAAATTCACTAATTAAAGTGAATTCTAAGGGACAGCAAATCAGAAGCAAACAAAAAAAATAATTGCTGAACACAGGCTTGTGACACTTTCCCAGGCAGGTCACCATCTCAGCAGAGGAAAAGAAAGCGTAGAATAAAATTCAGATAAATAAAATAAAAAAATAACAGAAATATAAAGAAACAAAATAAATAAAATTCAGAGGAGCTGTTTTAGAGGCAAGCCACAAAGACTAGCAGGCCAAGTAAGGCCATCACTTAGGGGCCAAATTAGAGTGCAAGGAAAGTCATTTAATGTGCCAATGGGCAAGGAAATGTGCCTACCATTCCAGTGAATGTAATGCTAGCTCTATACCCCTTATTAATTGGTCTCAGCTTCAGAAAAGCTTGCTTCAGGCTTGTTTTTCTCTACAGAAGCTGACAGGACAATACCATTTGCTGAAAATAGCACATTGCTCAGTCTTTCTTCTGTGTGCCCTATGACACTGGCTAGAACATCTAATCTGGAGTAGCTTTCATTATCAACATCTAAGTCCTGCAGTTACTATCATTTTTATTCCAGAAAAGCAAGTGCTTTCCTCCAAGAGGACAAAAAAATCTTGGCTACGGTAACTTAACATTGTGCTGTGAACTTACCAGGTACCTGGACCAAGAAAAGTCCTTTAAGAGGGATGCCAAAGTAAAGTCAAAGCTGTAGACTGGTTCCTCTTACTCCTACCTGGCCAAGGTCAGAGTCCTCTGTATCCTTAGGGATCTTCCTGAGACTCATACAGGGTTTTGCCCCCATATTCACTATTCATAATGGCAGATACTGGGGGGGGGGGGGGGGGGGGGGGGAAGCAGCAAGCAGAAAAAAGTCTGACTGCAGCAAATGTTTGCCTGTAAACAAGCGCTTCATATCTTTATACTATTCTTCAGGGATAAGGGGAAAATACAATAATTAATTCATTATTGTGTCTGCAATGTGCTAAGCGGCTATGAACCATGTCCAAATCTGGAAGGAAACTAGCTTAACCTCTGGCTAGAGCAGAATATAAACTTTTGAGATCAGAAAGGAGAGCTGCAAGTGGAAGATTCCTGGGTCAGAGATGTAAATACAACTTGTAACTGAGGAAGGAAAAAATCATAAAGAGCTGGAAGTGGAGCAAGTTAATGAAGAGAAAAAAAAAAAAAAGACCAGATATTAAATGTTATTAAGGTCCCCTGGATGGCAAAGACCACTTCATTGGCTAAACGAGCTAGCTAAAGAACTCATGATTATGACAATATGTAGCTGATGGGTCCTCCTCCTCTCCTGCCCACCCTAAAACCCTCAGGAAAGATTTTGTATGTGGATAGCCATAATTAGAGCTGTCTCCTAGCTCAGCGTGTGCCTCCTCTCCCTAAAATATTGAGTGCCTTAAACCAGTATGACCAAAAGCCTGGAGACAATTCACTAAACAGAGCAGATCCTGTAGCTGAGGGAGCTTCACTAAGAGAAGCTTAATGACCTGATAAATCAGCCCCTCTCTCCCCCCCGTAGCCAAAACTCCCATTAGCATCTGCAAGCAGATGGCCAGTAGGTGGCAAGAAGAATGGTGGAATTAGAGAAATATTAATGGCAGCACACAGCAGGAGCAGGCTGGGATCTAAATGCCAGAGATGGATGTGGGG
>NW_008825616.1:2851637-2853635 GCF_000699105.1 Pygoscelis adeliae
GTTTTAAAGCCATCTACTGAATTAAAGAGAGTGTCCACATTTCAATGGTAAGGTGTAAAACATTACTGTCCCCCCCCTCAGTCTCACTAGGAGACAGGCACAAACTATCAGGCCTAATTGTTCCTTCATATCATTATTTATATTCTAAAGCACTGTGGACATTAGTGGCAAACACTTTTCCTGCACTGACATACTGCAAGAAGCTTGTAAACCTTTATTTCTTCCTTTAGTGGCTCCTCTACAAGATTCCTTGTTGATTTTGTCTCAGGGGCCATAAGGCTCTAAATGTACCACGCTGCTTCTTTTCTTGTGTGTCTCTGACAGCTCCCAAGCAACCTGGGCTAGAAGGCTGGCTGTGCTAACCCATCCCTGGACCCCGGGATTGAGAGTCCCATGGGCATCTTCTTACAGTGCTAGTAGGTTAACAGATTACTAACAGGCCATTAATAGGTTTTTTCACGCTGGTATGTTTGATTTTGAGGGAGACATTTAGCTTTTAGAATAGATTCAGCCAGTGACCCAGCTGAGACAGATACATACATTTTTTTACACCAGAACTAAATATAAGTGAAGTGGTACACAAGTGTAGAGTCTTCTTGCATCAGTTGCATCCCTGATGGTTATTCCTCATTTTTTACTGCCCCTGGTTAGATAGAAAGGATTATTCTGAAAAGTGCTGCTGGATTTAATCTGGGGGAGAAAAATGTGGCTAGTCCTAGGAAGTTACTGCAGCCCTCAGCAAAAGCCTACTCTCTGCGTTTGGAAGAAGAGACAATGCCCTTAACATAACTGGATATTTTAGGCAAGTGAGGCAGAAGCGAGATAAGCCTGGGAGAAAGCCAGAAATCTGGGTCACCAGATGGGATGCTGTAAAGCAAAAGGCACAGTAGCAGGAACTATCTGAATAAGAGCAAAACAAAAGGACGTAGACATTATCAGTAGCTCTAATGTTTTTTAACTACCGGGGATGGCAACAGAAAAATCTGTAGTAGACTTGTGTGTGCTTATAAAGCAACAGATGTTTAAGAGAACAACATTGTACAAAACAGAAACAGCGTAGGCTATTTATTATTGAGGCAATAGTAACAAGACAGGAATATTTAGTTATTAAAAGTTGTAAGCCAGAAAAAACAGCCTCTACTTTTTAAAGGATCTTGTAATTGTCTCCTACATGTGCCTTTTGACACTCAGGCCAAGCTGACATATGTCCATCTCTGCAACTTTGGGGGTAGGCAGTAAAATCCCCACTGTGGATTTCTGTGCAGGCACACAGCATGAGGACTCTAATGAATCTGCTGAACACCTTTTTCAGCCCAAAAAGTTCTTATTCAACTTTGTCTTCAAAATGAGGTTTGAAGGCACACATTTAAACAATAAATTCTGCTCTCATCTCATGAACAGGTGATGGGGCTTGGGACCTTCTGACTTCCTTTTAAGGTGCTTCAAATTTCATGCTCAGTCTGAGCTGTCGGAAGCCTGTCTTTGAGGCTTTGGGGATAGCCAGGAAAATCCCTCCATGGTGGCTACCAAGCAGTCACAGGATACATCCAGTTCTGGTGTGCTGAGTTACTGGACTTGGCTGGAGGAAGCGTGCTGTCTGGGCTAGTGCAAGAGGAAATCAGCACTCAGAAAGATTTTACTGAGTGGTTATATAGATTTGACAGAAGATGGTCCTCACCATCCTCCAGCAAAGACAGAATGACTAGCTGCATCAATCCTCTCCAGACACTTGTGCTTGGATTTGACATAGCAATGAGAAGGATCTCAACACCTAGGTTTCAAAATGGAGATATGCAATTGTGTTCAGCACATGGTAGCATTGGAGTTTATTGGAAACACACTGGTCTAACCGGTTATCTTAAGACACGTGTGCTTTCAAGGATGCCTGGATTTGTCCATCTGCATATATAAAGTAAGAAGTGCAGGGAGGACTGTAAGAAATAAATGTTCAGACCAAGCATTCATTTAACACAGTAGTCGTGTTTCCAATATGTAGGG
>NW_008825616.1:2853658-2861006 GCF_000699105.1 Pygoscelis adeliae
TAGACAAGATTTCTTCCAGCATTCAGTATCTGCAGCTGATACAGCTGGAAAAAATGGACAAGCTTCCATCTATCTTCATCACAGCTGGGATAATAAATACTATTACTTTTCCCTAAAGACTTTGCATCCAGATATTATCCTTGCTATTATTGCTATCTTTATTATTATTGTGTAAAACAAAGAGCTGAAATATGTCCTTCAATATTCCTGATTTATTACATTCATGTGAGAGGATGACATTTATGTCTGGTAACTTTTGGATGGAAAATGTCTATTTTTCCCCCAACTCTATTTTTCAAAAATAACATGTAAACAGATCAAAATCTTCCAAAAATAATCTTAAAAAAAAGACATTGATTGGGCCTGATTTCCCCCACCCCTGCCCAGTTCTACTGTGTGGGAGGTATCTGTGTTATTTTAATAACAAATCTGATGTAGCTTTCTGTCTTTCTTTGACGGTCACTCTCCAGGATTGAAAAAATTCATATCTTGCTTTGGAACAGCAGCGAACAGCTGCTTAATGGTCACTTCACATGATGGACTCAAGGTCTGCTCACATCTGAATCATGTTAAGCTGGAGATACTATAACTATCAACAACAGAGACAGCACACGGGAAAGTAGCATCAAAGCACTGAGAAAGACAAATATACTGCCTGGGGCTAAGGAGAAGATGAACCCCCACGCCTGTCAGTAAGGGCTGCCATATACATTAATTCTGATTATACATTAATACTACTCAGAGTCCAAAAATATGTAGGCTTCTTTTGGAAAAAAAAAAAAACCCAAAAACAAAACCAATTATGGGCTGGTTGGATAGATTTAGGCTTCTTTGGCTTCAGTTCAGTGAGAAATAAAGATGTGGAAGACTGTGGAAGACAAGTCTGGACTCGGGACTCTCCCTTCCATGTCAATGGGAACTTAAGGTCTGGCAATATATAAGCAACACCTTGAAGGGGACTTCACTGGGGAAGGAAATATACTGTGACAATCCATTTTTGTAATATAATGTGGTAGCTATAATGGTGTTGGGATATGACAGAAGGGCCTTTTTCCTTCTATGTCAACTTATACAGTAAAAAATGTTACGTCTCTACAAAAATATCAGCTTCCTGAAAACACGGCACATGTGAAGGGAAAAAAAAAAATCAGCAAGATTGCAAAAGTACTTGCACTTAAAAAAATTCATAAAAATAATAATGTCTGAATAAAAACATTTCATAGCAAGTTTACAAAATTAGAAAACAAAAAAATAATCAAGGCCTCAAAGGCCTTGTATTAATCAACTGTGCTAGTTTATGGATTTAGCTCATCAGCCTGATCTCTTTCTCAGTCTCTTCTTCTGCCAATCTGCCCTTAATCATCAGCAGGCTAACTGAAAACATAAATGATCTCTGAGACACTTGCTTGCAAGCAAAATCAGTGCCTGCCACAGCATGGGATTCTTGTAATTAGGGCCTTAATTCCACTCCTTCTGCCATCAGTGGTCATTGTAGATTAAAGCATAAATGATTTTTTAATGCAAGGAAAGACTCTTAAAACAAGACACTTTCCTACTTCACCAGCAAGCAGGTATATAAAAGATACTCAAAGTGATCAGACAGAAGGTCTAAAAGAGAGAGTCAGTTCACACAGCACTCAGGGCAGAAATGTACCCATTAGAGTTATATCAAACCAAGACATGTTCCCTGATGCATAACTTCTTTGATGGACTCTTCTCCCCAAAGTCTCTAATATCCTTGTGTTTTGAGCATATCCTGTGTAAGCTTATTAAATTGTTCCTCTAATTAACTTGATAGCATGAACTCACAGTTGGACTTACTGGTCAGAGTTGGATTTTGTTGTTTAATGTTCAGACAGTTACAAGAAAAATACTGCTCACTGGGGAAAAAAGTTCCCTGATGTTTCAGGAAGATCAAACAGTCTCCAAATATTAGCCAAGCTTATTACGTAAAAGGCATAGGCGAAGTGTCCCGATGACAAACAACATCCCTATACACACACACACACAAATAAAACCTCAGGCTCTGCTATCTGCTTAGCCTCAGGAGGGCAGAAGCTGGAGGCACAGGACCAGCCCTACTGCAGGGAGACAACACGTTTCAGTAGTCCTTGCTACATCGCCTCAGAAACACCTTTCCTATTCTCCAGGAGCAATAGGAGCGCAAAACCCTGGTTTTCTGAATCTCCCCCACCCTGTTTCTTGGGTGTCTCATGCCACATTCCCTTTGCAGGAGTTATCAGGCTTCAGTACTTCAAGAATGGGACAAACCACCCGATTTTGGTTGTACTGCTGAGGTGCCTTCAGCAACACATGCGGCTTTTTAATGACTCACTAGAGTGGTAGAGAAGTTAAAGCCAGTAAACCTGGCTTTAGGTTTCAGGTACTAAAAGGCCTTAGGCTTTAGGTACTAAACCTACTAGCCAGGTAGCTAGTTAGAGTCCCTGCTAAAAGGCACTTCCTTCTTTTCTTTTTCTTTTTTTTCTTTTCCCTTTTTCTACAGAAAACTTTGTTTCTATGACTCATTGTTTCCTTGTCCAAAGGACTTTACGTAACGGAAAGGTAAATATGACTTGGGTTGGTACAAACCAGCCCTGTTGGCCTGGCCCGGAGACCAAAGTTGGACTGATTTAAAAAGATTAATGACGTCATCTTTTCCAAATAGAAAACAAAAATGAACACACTTCAGGAAAAAAAAAATTTTCCAGGCATCTAATTTACCAGCAAATGAATAAAGAAATGCCTAGAGATTTACACAGAGAATTATGATTTTTCCCTTTTTCCAGGGCCTGCTTCTGCTTACGTTAAGGCTGGTTAGCACAACTACGTTAAACATGGAACAATTGTCCCCAGACTCTGTTTAGGCTGAACATTGTTGCTACTGCTGTTTCAGACTAGAAGAAAAGAGAGCATGCTCAAAAATCTTTGCTTTTTCCCGTTGTGTCTGCCATTCTAATGAAAGATATCACCTCTGTTTCCAGGCTTTGCTTCATTAAAGCTGGAAGCAATCTTGCTGTTGAACAAGGTCAGATTTTTAATGTTGCCATCATACGCAAAGCAGATAATGGACGTGTGAGCCAAAGTTACTCACAAATATGCCCTTTTCAAAGTGAGGCCTATTGGATGTCATTAAGGCAGAGACCTGTTGCGTATAAAGTCAGTGGAAAAAAATGTCCTGAGTGCTACAAAAGGAGGATTCCTACACATTATTCCAAAAATTAAATTGGAATCATATTGCAAAAAAGAGCAAAAGAAAAAACAAAAGTCTTCCCCAACAGCTGTCATATTTGCTTAGCTTTATTATCATGTTAGAGAAGAGTCAATTCATTCTCTTCCACAAACATACCTTCTAATTAGTGACTGCTGTTTCTAGACTGAATAGGCAGTAAACATGGCAAAGTTTATCTTCAGTGGAAGGTAAATATGTACAAACTTGTGCATATATAGTTGGATAAAAACACACAGATATATATTTTATATAGCTTATATGCTAGATAACTGTTTACACAACAACGTGGATGGCTTAGTAGGGTCATCTGCCATTAAATCTTTTCATGGTGCTTTTGTCATCTGATAAGGAGAAAGTGCATCTGCCTAATTTACCTTGGAGATGGGAAATAAACTTTAAACATTGCTGTAGAATTGCCATTTTGTATATTATTATCACCATGCAGGATGTCATTAGGACAGTACCTGGAAGCTTTGATCACCTTGTGGTCCCCTTCTTGAAGCTGCTCCATCTTTTATCAAGTTCCCTTAACTACATTGTAGGAAGACTAGAAATGGAGCTGAGTGATAAGCAGCTGTGGTCAGGTAAACACATTTGCTTTTGCAAAGGGGCAGTTCTGAGACGGCTTAGTATTTGTCTGGGTTTTCTGGAGAACTTGCGCACAGCTGAAGGAGCTGAGGGTGAATGTTAGACCACAGAGTTGCATGAGTTGGCTCTGTACTTTGGTGAAAAGTGGCAAAGAAAAGAGAGAGGATGGAATATCAGAGGCATCGGGATGGCAATTCAGGGCTGTCCCCCCAGCCATCTTGGTGGTGGGAAGCAAGGAGGAGGGATCCGTCTGCCTCCCGTGCTTCTGCAAAGTTGCAGCTTCTCAAAAGCCCTGCTTTTAGCAATCCTGTCTTTGCTTTCCCATTTTGCATTCTTAAGCTTGGGAAAGCATCCCAAAGCCATGCTTATCACAAACACGTTACATTCGCAAACTCCTTGCTGTGCACCTTTTGACTGTCCCCATCTCTGCCTACTTCCCAAAATCCAGATTGCTCAAGACCCGGTTTAAAAAATTCCTCCCGAGACCATCGTCATTCAGAGGGACTGACTCAAACTTGCTGCCTGTCCGACCTCTCCAAATCCCTGACTAATATGTCCCAGGGCTGAATTTACCTTTTCTTCATCCTCCGGTAGAACGGGATGACCAGACCTGCGAAGAGCTTGGGTGCCCTCTGCGGGCAGAAGGAGAGATGGAGCCCGGTGCCTTCAGCAGATCCGCAGCTCCATCTAGTGTCACACAGCCAAACAGCGAGGGAGCGAGCAAACAGCCAGACAGCAAGGGAAGTACCAGAAGGAACACTTCGGGGTGCGAGGCACATCTTAGCAAGAATAGAAAGGGGTCCGCTCTTTCCGAAAGGGTTGTCTTCTTAACGTGTTCCAGCTACAGGTCTTTTTTTTTTCCCCCCACAGCTTTTCAAGGGATCATTGGTGTCTCCAAGGACTGGAGATACTGAGTGGCTCGCAGGAGCACTGTACCGTTGGGGCTGAGCTTGCTGAGCAGAGGGCAGAGCTTTGGTCCTTTAATGGAAAGCACAACATGAGAAGTCAATGGGAGCAAGGCTGAGTACTTGAGTTCCCCTCTCCAGAGCTGAGTATCTCAGGTATGTTCCATAGAGTTATATTTCAAAGAAAAACTATAAACATGTAAGTACCAAAGTCCAAATTACAGGTCTAAAAATCTCTGCACAGAATGGGTCAGAACTCCATAAACAAATTATTATTTCCCCCCCCCTGCTTTTAATTATTCTTTTGGTTCCTAGAAGTACTTAGCCTTCCTGTGTTGAGGGAGTTTTAGCCTTCCTCATAGCAATGTCCAATCCAGACCCCAAACCTGACAACTCTTTGACACTGGAATTTCTTTGACATCCTTCTCAGAGGCTTCTACTGGGCTTGCACATGTTCTCTGAGGTCACTTGATGATGCAGAATGCAGAGGACTTGTGGGGATGCAGTTCTCCCTTCAAAGAAATAGATATATATTTAGAGCACTTGCACATCTTGGGAGATAACCCAGAGTAGCCGCCTCCTCGGTCTGTCTGGACTCAAATTGACCTTTCCCAGTGAAGCAGGTGTGCCCCTGGCTGTGTGCTGCCCTGCATGGGGGGGCACTTTCCCTCCATTCTCCTCCGAAGCAGTGCCATTATGCAGAGAAGAACAAGCCACTGAGCTCAATGTGAGCCAAACCATTCCCAAATCTGTGGTTACTTCCAGTGATCACGAAGATGTACAAGCATTTTTGTGTGAGATCCTGTCCTGGTTTCGGCAGGGATAGAGTTAATTTCCTTCCTGGTGGCTGGTACAGTGCTGTGTTTTGGATTGATAATGGGAACAACATTGATAAGGCACCGATGTTTTAGTTCTTGCTAGGTAGTGCTTACACTGGCCAAGGACTTTTCAGCTTCCCATGCTCTACCGACTGAGCAGGCTGGAGGGGCACAAGAAGCTGGGAGGGGGCACAGCCAGAACAGCTGACCCCAACTGGCCAAAGGGACATTCCATACCATGTGACATCATGCTCAGTATATAAAGCTAGGGGAAGAAGAAGGAAGGGGGGGACGTTTGGAGTGATGGTGTTTGTCTTCCCAAGTCACCGTTACGCGTGATGGAGCCCTGCTGTCCTGGGGATGGCTGAACACCTGCCTGCCCATGGGAAGCAGTGAATGAATTCCTTGTTTTGCTTTGCTTGCGTGCGCGGCTTTTGCTTTACCTATTAAACTGTCTTTATCTCAACCCACGAGTTTTCTCACTTTTACCCTTCCGATTCTCTCCCCCATCGCACCATGGGAGAGTGAGCAAGCGGCTGCGTGGTGCTCAGTTGCCGGCTGAGGTTAAACCACGACAGATCCATACAGGTAGGCACAGGTCAGATGTACCGTACTTAGGACTTGAGAAGAAAAATTGATTTTATGCCCAGTGGTATTTGTTCAGTGTGTGCAAATACAGCCATGTAAATAACCAACTTTGTGTTTAGCTTTCATTACTGAGAAATTAGGAAAAGTGTTGGGTTTAAAGTCAAAGTCAAATGCGAATGTACCTGATATTTTTTCCCACATTTGAAAGGTTGTATAATGTTTCATTTAGATTTGAAGCTGTTCTTGATCTCTTCAAATCTAAAGGTTTGAGAGACCTCAAAGGTTACAAAAGACAAAGCAAAACAAAAAATTTTGGAGTAATTACTTACTCTAGATTAAAAAAAAGCTTTTTGATTTTAGAATGTTGGAGCCCTCTATTCTTCACTTTTACTTTGTATGTTTATTCAGCTGAAAGAAAATTATGAAATTAGCATTATTTCACTAAATGGTTCAGTCAAGCCAAATCTTCATTTTTCAAAGAATGACCATTCATCTCAAAGAATACCACGCATTAATATAAAGACAGTGGTACCTTTTTTTCCCCCTAATTAATGGCTTAAAAATTATTTATTTGGTCTATTCCTCTATTCTCCCCTCAACTGCTCCCAACAAAGTGGGTAGAGAAACAACAGTGCCTCAGTGCAAACACAAATAAAATAATTTCCACTATTTTGAAGTAACTAAATATTTCATGAATAACAAAGGTGTCTTTACAGACAAAGCTTTATTTGCTGACATATATGATACTGCTATGCAATCTTTTTCTATGTCAGCAGTGTTTCCTGGCCAAAAAAAATCACCTTTTACTTAGTGTTTAGATCTTTTAGATCCTAAATAACGCAGGTAGTTCTGTGACTAGTGGAAACAGTGAAGGATTTTTTTTTTTTTTAATGAAAATGAGGAATTGGTTAGATGGTTGCATCCAGAGGGTAGTGGTCAACATCTCAATGTCCAGATGGAGACTGGTGATGAGTGGCATCCCGCAGGGGTCTGCATTGGGACCGGTACTGTTTAATATCTTCATTAATGACACAAACAGTGGGATCGAGTGCACCCTCAGCAAGTTTGCAGATGACACCAAGCTGAGTGGTGCAGTTGACGTGCCAGAGGGACGGGATGCCATCCAGAGGGACCTGGACAAGCTCGAGAAGTTGGGCCCCTGTGAACCTCATCAGGTTCAACAAGGCCAAGTGCAGGGTCCTGCACCTGGGTCGGGGCAA
>NW_008825616.1:2861573-2868174 GCF_000699105.1 Pygoscelis adeliae
GCCCAGAGAGGTGGTGGATGCCCCATCCCTGGAAACATTCCAGGTCAGGCTGGACGGGGCTCTGAGCAACGTGATCTAGTGGAAGATGTCCCTGCCCACGGCAGGGGGGGTGGACTAGGTGACCTTTAGAGGTCCCTTCCAACCCAAACTATTCTATGATTCTTTGATTCTGTGATTCTATGATTCTATGAGCCTGAAAATTTGAACTCTTATGTGATTTCTGTGATTTCCAAGTTTTGGTCTCATGCACTATTCTTTCCCTCAATAGGAAGTGCTAAAGAGGTCATGTTCCACTATATGATTCCTTATTTTCATTGAACTGGTAAAAAGTAATGCTATTCAGCTTCTGTAGCTTTGTCAGGAGTGGCTGGAATGGGACACTAGATTTCAAAATTTTTTTGGGAAAACAGGTAAGAGCACACAAGTAGACAGGGATCATGCAAATCATCTTCTATGAAACCACTGAAGAAGCTACAGAGCAGTTTCATTTAAGATGCTCCATACCACTAATTTCAGCACTGTATTTTGCTGTCACCTCATGGATTATGTTGCAATGCCTGGAAGTTATTAGAAGGCCTGATTTCTACTTCCCCAAAGATAGATTTATTTTTTTTTTCTCGATTATTGCTAATCAAAAGCATTTTTCTTGACATTTCTTTTCACAGTATGGGAGCAGTTCAGGCGTGAAAAAGTGGCTATCTAATCTCTCTGCCAGCGTCCAGGGGTATCTCAGAGGTCTCCTCAAGGCAGATGGATACAGCACCACAGTTAAGAGATTGTAGTGGGGGAAGAAGAAGGAACGGAGGACCTTTGGAGTGATGGTGTTTGTCTTCCCAAGTAACCGTTACGCGCGATGGAGCCCTGCTTTCCTGGGGATGGCTGAACAGCTGCCTGCCCATGGGAAGCAGCAAATGAATTCCTTGGTTTGCTTTGCTTGTGCGTGGCTTTTGCTTTCCCTATTAAACTGTCATTATCTCAACCCATGAGTTTCTGCCCTTTTACCCTTCCGATTCTCTTCCCCATCCCACAGGATGTGTTGGTGGGGAAAGGTTAGTGAGCAGCTGTGTGGGGCTGAGCTCCCCACTGGGGTTAAACCTCAACAGAGATTTTGTGTCCTTCTGGAGCAGCAGTTGGAGGCCAGGCAGAATGTCCTCGAGTGTCTCAAATGGGGCCAGATGTCCATCCTTAGGCACTTGAATTACTCTTTAAGTAGTTGCCTGGGAAAATAAAAATAAAAAAAAAAATTGTTAGATTTGTTGTGGGAATATTTCCTTTTTGTTTTGACTTGGAGGGTTTCAGTGAAACATTTAAACTTTTTCCTAAGAAAAAAACTCACAAAAACCACATGCACAAAAATGTTACAGTATTTTGGGGAGAAAAAAAAGGTTGTATCTAGTTGGAAAATTTATAATCTAATTTTAAAGCACAGTTCTTGGATTAGGGTTGTTTTGGAAGTGGGGTGAGGATGAAAGGGCACTTAATTTAGGTTATAGACTGCCTTCCTTTGGTGGCATTCTGCTGGATTCAATGAAAAAATAACCAATTTCCACTGCCTTCAGATCTAGCTTTGGATACTGCATTAGAACAAAGTTCATACTTTGAGGTATAGTTATGAGCAAGACATAGTCCATAGGGTGTCTCCCCAAATATCACCTTGTTGGTCTGGTTGCAAATGTAGGATTCAAAGTGTGAGTGAACACTTTCCATGGATGGGATACCTACACCCTTTCTCAAAAGCCCAGACAACAATAAAATCTGATGATTATTTTTTGTTATCAGGCTGATTGGTTCTGCTCCAAAAAAACCATTGCCTAGGATTCTTTTATCTATGACTTAATTTTGTCTGCTCTTTTTTCCTTTGTCACGGGATTGTCATTAATATTTATGCACCAGCAGATCTTACACAGATGTTTCTTGTTGCGCCTACATTTCTGTAATGGGTTCCATAATAAAGATGATTGCTTATCGGTTTTAAAATTAGTCCATGTGATTTCTGTTAGCAAGTGCATGCTAATAAACCATCTAACTATTTTATTGCACCTTTCTGAGCTCAAAACACCTTTCCAAGTGTTTGACTTGTCTCAGTTTTGCACATACATGTAGCATTTACATTCTAACACTTTGTAGTATTTGGCCCCTACTTTCTTGATCTAGCTTTGCAGAGATGAGGAGATAAACTAAGGTGATAAATATATCAAAGAGGATAAAGAGGATTTTTGTATGGTTTTTCATTTACAGTGTGTTGTTATTTATGATGCAACATTTGGTATGTTGTGATTTTCCATGAACTTTACTTAAAAAATAGAAAATTAATAAAAGTTAAGCAAACTATTCCTACTTGTTATGACCTATATTTATTTATTTTTTGGTTCACTGGTATGCTTGAAGGGAAAAAAAAAAAAACAGGTCAGTCTGAACATCTTTTCCATTTATAAGAATTAACAACAAGCTGAAAAATCAATTATTCCTGCTCCTCCACTTCAAAAGTCTCAGTTCAGTAGTGCCCTGAGTTGCACACTCTTTTTCCTTTCCTCCCTAACCAACAGCACTTGCTCAGTTCTAGTATGAAATTCGGGTGTCAGTGCCCTGTCAGAGGTAAGACCTTTGTCTCTGCACAGGCAGATGAGTGCAAAACAGCACAAAGCTGTTAATGAGGGGTGATGCCAACCCACCTGCTTGTCAGGTCTCACTGCAGAAGACAACGTACGGGGGAGAAAGTACCTTGAGTAGCATCGAGGGAATCTGCATGGGTTGCCTGCATTACCAGCGTCTTTAAAGGTCACCAGCTACGTTTGCCTTCTTTTTCTCACTAGATCCTTGAATCCCCTGCCGCATAAATCTCTTTTTGTTTAATTCACCATTGCAGCTAGTACACCACCGCAAACAACACTTGAGCACATACCACCAGCCCCTCAGACTCTTCAGAGCGCTAAGTAGTTTCACATTTAACCAGCACAAAAGAGGACAGTCTTCCTTTTGCTGCTTCGTGTTTCATGAAATGTCCTTTTAATTATGGTGATTCTACCTCTGTAGCTTTTCCACTATAATAAGCCGTTCAGTGTCAGGAGGAGAAACAATAACAACAACAAACCCTGCATTAGGAGGAAACATTTCAGTCCTTGATACAAAGCTGACTGCCATCTATTAATTAACAGAGGCCACAGGAGCTGTTTTTGTTGTTCTCAGAAGAGAATTGTACTTGCAACTGATAGTTATATTCCTTGTAATAGGAGGCTGCAGAAATAGCCTACTGATCACCTGATCATTTCAACGTGGATTAAGGTGGTGATGTTTCCAAGAAAAGATCTGAGGATGTGTACCCAGGCCAGACCTGTACTCAGGGATGTAATCATGTACCTTTTCAGGATCCATATGTCCGTTTGAAAAGCAATTCTAAGAATAAACCAGCAATGCAAAAAGCCAGCGTTGCTTTGTGTATTTGCCTGCACCTACCTTGTAGTTCTATTATTTAATTTGATTTGCTGATTAATATTTGCATCAAGAGTTGCAGATTTAGCAGCAAGTGTAAATGGGAGTGCTGTTGTTTTATTATTTCCTTAATAATATCTCAGAGAAAATTCAGGGCCTCTTAATGACAAACATTATAATAAAACATCATTGCTCAAAGAGCTTTTATTTAATAGCGGAATCAACCTTCCAGTCCTGAAATATTTAAAATGAGAAAATACATTGGCTTGTTGGGTTTGTTGTTTTTTTTTTTTAAAGCTTAAGAGCATGAAAAACAGTGGTACAGTTCAGCGCAAAGGCATTAACAGCCGATTCTTTTCTCTGACAGTGGCTGTAGCAGAAAGCTCAGTAAAGGTATAAGAGCACAACAACTATGCAGTGATTCTTCCAAGAATACTTGGCTGACTTCCAGCAATCTGCAGCACAGCAACTTCTGAAAAATGTTCTGGGCCAAATTGGTCAATGGATTAATTATTTGTTACACGAGTCAATCACTTTAAACATAATGTATTAGGCTCAGCTGGTCACACTTGAATGTCTGTTGACCCATTTGGCCCTATAAATTGACAATTGACTGCTATTAAAAGTAGGTATTTGTTAAGGATGATGTGTGATTTCTGGTTTTTTTTTCATCTGTTTGCATCTTCATCACCTCCTCTGGTATTTTAGCTGGCCTGTGTGTAAATCTTGACTCTGCTTACAGATTAGAGCAACATTAGAGAATTTTTTTTCACCAACGCTATTGTAAGGATTTTGTGATGGACTTGTTTTCTAGTTTCATTTTTCACAATTATTTTCCTTGGGAGAGAAAGAAAAAGTAGGGAAGACTTTCACGGTCTCTTCAGGTGAGTATTGCATATTACAGACACACAAAGAAAAGCCCAAATATTGAAATAATCACTGTAATTTCTGCATCAGGAAACTAAGACCAGAAGCTAAGTCGGTGTGATCAGAGAATGTAAAGGTGCCATGTGCCTGAAGCCTCAAGTCAGAGTTATTTTGTCAGTATGCAAAAATTATTCACCAGTTTTCCAAATAATTAATCTGGGAGAATTAAAACCCATTTATAAAAAAATAAGTAACAGGAAAAGGGGTTCAGTGAATATGTATAAACTATGAACTGTTCACCATGTTCAGCACAGAAAACTAGCTATTATAAGTATAAAAGGAATTATCCCTGTTTAAGAGGAACTTTACGGTTTTATGTTCTCTGGCCTGACTACAGTAAGTCCAGAGGTTTCTTACTAGTTTTGAAATATTGTTGGAGAAAGCAGAGGAAGGTAATCACACTTGTCTTTAAAAGAAAGGAAATTTTGGACAAATAAGCAAGTTCATACAATAGGATCTTTGAAAAGGTAAAACCCCACAATTTCCAACTATAAGCTTGTTCCCTCTCTGTCCTTCGTGGCACACTTAACGCTGCTTCTTATTCCTGCTTTCCTGCTGTAAATCAATTGTAATGCCGAGTTAGCTTTTATGTAGTTTCTATTAATGAGTTCCTGGGTACAGAGCAATCCTAATGCTGACTTGGTTTTCATACAGCTATTTTTCATGGGTATTTACAATAAGAATTTTCTCACATTATTCAACTAACGCTGTAGGAAATAGCTTAATTCTCTGTATATAATTGTGCAATACACTCCCTATTGCACAGTTGTCTCAAAAAAACCAAAACCACCTTATGGTTGGATTACATGAATTTTTTTAATGGAAAGAAAATGTTTTTCATGCCTTTTCTCACACAGTTTTATTTTTTGTTATTTGTAATGGCCCCTAGAAAAATAAGAGTAACAATGGGCAAGCCCTACACAAAAACATAACTAGAAAACAGCATCTTCTCCACATACTTATAGTAAAAACAATGTAGTTAGCTTTTGATCATCTAGAATGACTAAATCAAGCAACGGTTGATTTGTTAGACAGGATTCAAATGTCATTTGAGTTGCAGAACTAGCTCATGTGGCATTCTGCTTCCATTACTACTATTTTCTTAAAATATGGATGTTCAAGTAGCACTCAGAATTGCATCCACTTACCCTTAATACGCCATATTGTTGAGTTACTACAGAAAATGTTTAATGACAAAAAATGTAGCAGATACAGCAATAAAACATGCAATGTGTTCTTCTGAAATGTTAAATTTGCTCAAAACAGAATCTCACTTAAGCAATGACTACAGCCTTAATTTTGACCCCAGGTGGTATTTTGACCTACTGATTTGCCAAAAGTTTAAACAATATTCTTACTTTGAGTCAAATCAAGATTTCTTGATTTGTAAATGCCACAACTGTGACAAATGTAATTTTTTAGTTTTCCTGCAGATTAGTTAAACTGTTACAGATCAGTTAAACACTTGCAAGTTCACACATTTTGCAAGATAAAAACTCTTCTTTGTTTCATTGGTCTATTCCTGGGGGAGGTTAATGGATTTTTCTTCCTGCACGTAAGAATCAGAGGCAAGGTGATAATTATCTGGTGGCACCACACTTGTGTTAACATGAAACAAAAGCCTAGCTCTAAAAAAAATAAATAGGTTTCCATATTATTTTTGTAATGGATTTTTCATGAAGACATGTTCTGCCACTAACAAAGGGACCTGTCCATTGATTATTAGTTTGGATTTTGATTTTAGCTAGATATGTTTTTTGAAATACAGTTTTCATCAAATCTAAAAGCAGTCATTTGAAAACCCGTTGAGAGCCATAAGATTTTCTTTTTAATGTATCTAATCTCTTCTTGGGGGCGGGGGGGGGGAAACTCTTATACTAGAAAAGGAAAGAGAAAGAAAGGTAGGGGGGGAAGTGGGAATAAAGAAGAGAATAAAAGAGAAAAAGGTCTCCCTGTAGTAGTTTTCATAGCCAAAGTTGATGGTGGTTTTTAATATATTTTATATTTGATTCTTTCTCATTATTAGCCTGTCAGATACTATTTGTGAACCAGGAAACACTTCAGCTCCTAAGAGCCTGAAGGGGATTGCTGTATCTGAGATGTGTGGTAGCTTAGATTGTGCAGTTACTTACATGTGTTCCTGAGGGTAGCATTTAGGGAATACACTTTGCAGCATCCACTGTGTCGAACTTTAGGTATGTTACATGAGGGGAGGGTCCCCCTAGGAACCCTGTAATCAGTAGAA
>NW_008825616.1:2868241-2876533 GCF_000699105.1 Pygoscelis adeliae
TTTTAGAGGAAACTAATATAAGTCTTTCACCCCAGATTAATGTAAATGGAGGTATTCCACAGTTCTCCTTCCATAGGCCAAATATGTATGTTGAAGGGAGTAGGGTGGTGTTGGTATGTTTTACATAGATACCAAAACAATTTTCTGTTTAATCCTAGAGATTGATGACCCTCCTGTTTTCCTGAGGTAGTTACTTTTTAGGGCAAATACTAGTGCTCTGATGGCTACAACTTTAGCTGGACGACCTACAAGACAGTTTCATCCCTGTAAGACTTGATCCTGTCCCATTTGAGGGTTGTGACTCAGAAATCTTTAGCTACAGTATTTTGCACTCCAGAAATTGAGTCAACTAATTTCCCCCTACGCATAGCTTGCAGTGCTTGGCCTTGAGCACACAAAGTTTCCCTCACAGGAAAGCTTGTGGTTCCTGTTATGATTTAATTTTTCTTTAGTTTTCCTTTTCCAGAATGCCAGCACTCAGAATAATGAGTCCCCATGGGGTAGATCACATAAAGGATTTATGCGTTGGATTCATTTAACCAGTATAACCAATGGTACACAGGATCAAATTGGTCTAATGTTGAAATAAAAATATAGGAAAAAAAAAATTAAAAAAAAAACCACTTCGGCATGTCTGCTTGCTTCTTTCATTAAACCAATGGCACGCAGGATCCAATGGCACGCAGGATCCAATTGGTCTAATGTTAAAATAAAAATATAGGAAAAAAATAATTAAAAAAAAGACACTTCGGCATGTCTGCTTGCTTCTTTCATTACAAATAAAGCTATGACATAACTATCTCAGCTCAACATAAAAACTTAAAGAAGGTGAGAAGAACCTCATACTTTTTAAGATCACGGATGAATTAATCTTCTGGGAATGGTGGCTGAATATATATCAGAGTTGGGTCTGTGTATTTATTGCTTTTTAGATATTTTGCATTATTTTTCTAACAGCCAGTCATTAAAAAAAACCAATGTGTTTACATACCATGATCTTGTTCTGTGTGTAATTCTTAGCTAATCAAAAGGCAATCAATTCTTAGCTCATCATCCTCCTAGACGGTTCTTCTTTACGCTGTCCTCTGACTATTAAGAAATTGGCCAGCTCATCAAACTCATACATAAGGTCTGCGTCACATCCATGTATCACCTTCTTTACACTGTTCCTCCCGTAAGTGATGCTTCTTCTAGACATTAAAATCTTCTGTGAATGTATTTGCACCCTTATCATCTCCTGAAAACACATGGCTGTGTTTGTCTCAGTTAATTGGCTGGGTAGCAACAGCACACACATTTGCTGTAGTGCTCACTGTGTTCCTCTGTCTTCGTCCACGGGCTTTGAAGGATGTAATATTCCTGCATCTGGTTCAGTCTCACTTTATTGACTCTTTGCACTCACTTCTGCCAATGTCAGATTAAGAAGGCATTTTCTTCAGAGCAGGGCTATCTGCATGGCATGAAAACAAGAAAACAAGGAGGGCCAGGGATAGACAGAAGCATTGGTGCGGTTGTGGCATCTATGTTGTTTCATTGTTAGCATACTACCCGGCATGGTTTGGCCTAGCACTCTTTTAGATCATGCCTGGGCACAACTCGGGTGATAGCACAGAGATTGTTTCCAGTGGATGGTAAGGATGAGGCTGGGCTCTTTCTAGGGGAAAGAGAAGCTAACCGTATGGACAGGAGCTGTCTCTAACATTTGCTCTTGCAGCCACAGAATGGGCCCTTGCCCATTTTGATTTGCTAGGGCAGATGTAAGCTTTGGCCCTGATCCCATTCTCAGAAAGCCCATCCTGTTGGTTTGGGTTTTGGGTTGAACTGAATGTGATATGATACTTCCACAAAGCTGAGAGACTAGAAAGAAACGCCAAGAAGATCATGTTGAATAACAGGAGGAACTGGAACACATCGAGAACTTTGTTGTTGTTTCAAAAAAACACTGGTAGAAAGACAATCTTCTATTCATTTCTCAGAGGAAGGTTTGTCTCTTGGTGTATATCTGTAACATAGCTGACCATATTTCCTCAAGCTTAATGTGAAGAGGAACACAGGAAGGCACAGCAAAAACCATACCACCACAATTTTTGACAGCAGAGCACTCTGGCTTGCCACTCCCAGAAAAGTTCTGTAGATCCCACGGATCTTCTGCTGCAGCTCCTGTGACATGGCTGCTCTCCTTATCATCTACCCTTCCAAAGCTTGATTCCAATAGCCTTAATGCATTGTGTTAGCACTGGGATCATTAGAAGTATGCAGTAATATCTTGCATTGAAAAAACAGAAATGAATGACATCAACAATACTCATTCAGCTGCTAGTGTTTCTATTAACATCCATGCATCTTTAAAATCACCACAGAAACTACATTCTGCTATGAGCGATTATTTTACCACACCTAGGAAGCTGAAGAAGAAAATGAACTTTGGGATCCTTTACATGTTCTCAGCTCTTTAGTATATACGGAGGGACTAACAGTGTGCTCGTAAAGTAAGTCATGAACCTCATTCCTTTCTTGTTTGGAGTCCAGCTGTGAACAGTACAACATTTAGTTATGTGGTTCCTTGCAATATGCAGAAATACAACAACCAATAACCAAAAATCAATGATAATGTCCCCTCAGCAAAAGACTGTATATATATTTTTAGGTGAGATTGAAGGGGCTGCTTTAAATGAAGGAAATAAAATCATCAATGAAGTGTACTATAACCAGATGATACAACCGTGCAAGAAGCTTAACATCCTAGGGAGAAACAGTTTGTGATGGCATAAAAACAGGTTTAGGTAAAGGAGTGCAGCCAGGCCTTGTTGTAATTCAAATCATCTTTGAGAAACACATAGCATGAGATTCATCTCACCACAGGTGAATGTTAAAAGTTAACCTAAATCAGATGTCTAATCTAGCTAGGATTTATCTTATTTGATTTCAGGGTTTGATTCATTTGCTCACACACAGGAATCTAGGTCCGTTTACCCAGGTAGCCTCAGTGCCCATGTTTCATATCTGCCAGCCTCCTGTGAATGTTAAATATACTAAGGCATCTCAGCTGGCACTGGTCACCTATCATTGGGCAACTTAATTGAGCCTTGAGGTGTATGAAGTTATACAGGATCTTAGCCAATACAGTCAAAGGAGTCTAAAGAACTATTCAATGGAGTAAATGAAGGTGCCTTTTTAGATGATTATTGACCCAAATGGAAGTTTAAACATCCAATCTGCATCTAGACACCTACATGTTGATATCTAAATTTCTTAATGTCTTTAACAAACTCCACTTCTCATCTCCCCTTGAAGTCACTTAAAAGAGAGAGAATGGCTTAGGACTCAGTACCTCCCACCACAATATAGTGCAAATGAGTTTCTAACAGGAACTTTCTATCTCATTCCCATAACTGTAAAGGAAGCCCAGTTAATTAGTTTAGATAGCTATTAACCACAGCAGGAGCTCACTTTTCCAGCTTACACATCCAGATAGATGCCTACATTAGGTGTCCGTACCAGCGTGTGGAAATTCACCCCTAAAGTAAACATCTACATCTGAGCGATCATCCTATCCTTCTTTTAGAGACGGTGGAGATGAGTATGCCCTGAGGAACTGATTATCTTGTCCTCTGTAGATATCTAAATTATGTCAGGCAAATTCTATTCAACGGTGTCCGTGACTGTGAAAATAACCTGAAATAATCAGTTTACATCTACACTTTTAATGACTGAAATTAGATGAGAAAAGTACTACTGTAGGAGTGTGAGATGAGCTAGCTGTCTGAGCCCCCTCTACACTCAGTGGAGAAATTGGTATAATCAAAGAGAAAAGTCTGGACAAAAGTCACCCTTCTTTCTGTTAAACATAGAAGAAGCAGTGACCAGTATACACTAGTTACTGAATTTCTGTGTTGTTAAAAATAGCTTACTCATGTTTACCCATCTTTTATTTTGTAGACTTAACCTACGCCTAGGAGAAACAGGGGTCTTTTCTTGGCCCTTATGAGGGGAGCAAGCCTAGTCTTAAAACCACATTTTAGTGAATAAAAATCAGTGTTGTTCTACTCATCTTGAAAAACAAACAGAAATGAATTTGAGCTGAGATAGCCAGAGGACAGCAAGAAAACAAATGAACAATATAATGCATAAAACTATTTCTGAGGACAGGAACAGCTGGTTTGTCAACTCTTTAAAGACTATTAATAGGAATGAAGATTGCGTTGTGTATCACTGGAAAAAGTAAGTTCCCTTAGGTTTGAAAAAACAACTTTCTTATTCAACAAATAAGATACAATAGAAATAGAGAGGGATCACTGACAGATTTTTTTTTTAAAGTAGAAATACTGAAAAGATGAAAGAGTTTATTTTTAAAAGATTCTAAATAGTATGTTTGTGGTAGATAAGTACAGATAAGATATATTTTTCAAATTCAGAAAGCATCTTAGATGCTTGGGTGGAATTAACTTTATAGATTAAAACATGTGGGACAGAATCTACATGAGCCAAGTGTCCACGATTGCATGACAAAATTCTGCCTATATTTCTCTGGTGTCCCTGGAGTCAGGCCAGGTAGCAGTAACAGAATATGGGTACATAGGGAGTATGTACCCCAGGACACAGCAGGAGCCAAGAAAAGCAGTAAGTAAATAACACAGCTAGTGTATACAAAGAAAATGAATTGGAAAAATTATCCTCATGCAGCTCTAAATACTTGTTTTCTGATATTTAGTGCCTTACCTCTTTAGTACCTCAACCACAACCCATTTCTTCAGTTGTTTTATCTTCCTGCTTTCACCCTTGCCTTCCCTCAAACATCACACAGACATCACTCTCACGAATAAAACTTCCATCCTTTTTATATATCCTCCATTTTTTGGTTACAGTGAAGCTTTGTTTTTAATTACAGTTGCAATATGTTAATCAGTAATGTCATGTTCTGTCTAACCACTGGATTACATGCTTTCAGTAATTACAGCCTTCTTCCCATACTTTCCAGGGCTTTTTGTTTTGCATCTTTAGTCAGATTTATCAAAATATTGTTTAGAAATGTCAATAGAGTCACCTTTATTCTCTGGCTGATGGCTCATATTGCAATGTGGTGCTGGTGCACTATACTTCTGCTGTCTAAGGAGGTACTTGTATATGCACACAGAGGAAACGCAGTTGCATTTCAGAAAGATTTTTGTTACAGAAAAGCCTTATTCAGGTGGCATATGGTATCGAAAAAACATTCTCCAGCTTCTACAAAGGTTCTAAGCAGCTCAGTAAATGTCAAGTCATTTTCATTAAATGACATCAATTGATTCAGAATATCCTTGATGGGGATTAGGAAGAATCTCAGGTCTATTGCTTCATTGATTTAGTTTCATACCATCACGATGGCTAGATCGCTTGTTGATGCTAACAAGAGGACATTTTTATGCACATCAGAGTTATATTCTGAGCCCGGATCGGTGTTGTAGAGCGGTAGAAAAACAGAGCTGGTCCTTATCTTAGATTAGTTATCCTATAATTGCTGAAGAGAAAAAAAAAAAAATTGCTTAGTTATAGCCAGCTTATCAGGCAAGGAACCATCTTGTGATAAAAAGTAGAAAAATACATCAGAGCATCCAAGACATTATGAGAAATACGGGTACTTTCCTGTATTATTTCATTATTGGATCTTCTTTGGGTACATACAGAGAAATAACAGAGAGTAGAATGAAGAAAATAAATGAATATGATAAACAGAAATTAGGTTTTAGCCTAAATAAGGTTTTAGCCTACAAAAGGATCTGTTTAAAGTAATGAAGGGATATAAGTAGGCTAAGGAACTTAGAGACTTTAATGTAGGCGAGGTTTATAACATTAACTACAGTGAGATGTTACAAAAACCCAACAAGAGTGGGCTTTGTTTTCTTTATTAGCATGGACAAAAACTCTTACAAGAGGAGTTTCCAGCTAATTAATTTAAAGCTCAAGGATTGGAATGTAGCCTGGTTTTTAGATCAGCTGGAGATCAGATAGGAAAAGCAGATGGACGGGAGAAAATATATAGAAGGAAGGAAGCACTGAGAGACCACGTCTTCTCGAAGAAGCAATGCCTTCTCCTAAGGACTGCTTATGAACACCTATGTCAAGAAACTACACAAAAAAATACTAAAAAAATGGTTCTCACTTGGTTTTGTTCCAAACTAAAAGACTGGTTATGATGACCTAAAAGACTTCCTCAAAGTGACCTGCGAGGCCTTAAATAATGGAATCCAGTTGAAATATTGTGGACTGGAATGTCGTGCTGATATTCATTTAATTGCATCTTTGTGTTTACAGTGTGACTCCTGAGAGTGAGAGCAATGTTTTTTTTTTTTGAAACACAGCAACCAAATGCTTGAGCAATATGACCTGACTTGGAAATTTGACCTATTTTGTAAGGAGGAGAAGGTTGGGGCTAGATCTCTATAGGTCCCTTCTGACCTAAATTTTTCTGTCATTCTATGATCTCGTATACTCAAGTTGGTTGAATACTGTTCAGCAGAAATTATAATCTGTTCCTGTCCTGGGGGTATTTGATAGGCCCCTACTTTGCATTTTCCTTTGCATTAGAATGAGGAACTGCATGATACCATGTGGTGCCTGCATTGTAGTGGGATCCTAAAAATTATTCCAGTGTGCTGAGAACCACCTTATTGACTAGCGAGAGTTGGCCACAGCTTTAAATCATCTATTATAGATGGGGAAAAACAGTCAAAACCAGACTTCAAATTATTTTGGGGGGGTTTAATCTTTTCATTTTATAACAAACTTGATTTTTGGAGTAGCATTTGAGGCTTATTTGTGCAGGTAAGTGATGAGATGCTATTACACACTAATGAAAGACAAACATATAGAAAAGGGAAGGTATATGAGAAATAGGTTACAAATGTTATCCCACAAATCTATGCCTTCGTCCCCCTCTTCAGGTTGTAGAACTGACTGCCTCTCTAGCATGAGTCTGGGGATACTAATTGATTTTAGACCCAATTTCCTTTGATTTGCAAGACTAAGGTGGGGTACATCCTGATACAAAACACCCGCACTTCAGCATTTTAATATAGCTGTCCTCATATGTACGAGTTGTCTAGATTCCCATTACAACAGAGTGATTTGGTCAGGACTATCAGGGTGCACAGAGAGAAATTAATCGATACCACTGACACAAGTCAGTTTCTTAAGCATAAGTAAGGAATGCCACTCAAGGTGCCCTTGTATATCTGAAATATCTAGGTGGAGCTGACAAACATGATATAGGACTTACAGGAGAGCTATACACTTACAAAGAAAGCTGGAAAAATATATATTTCCTCAAATGGCATTAGATGCCTATTTTGGAGTAACTTAGGCGAGCCCTGGATCTCCGCTGCCTATACAGTACTCCTGTGTTTAACACCATTGGGAAATAATGACTGATAAACAGGATATGAAATAGCACTTAAATCTTACCAAGAAAAAATGCTGTTGTCATGCCCACAATTCCTGCTCTCCCAGGCCCTGAAAATAACTTGGTGCAATATTACTGTGGCAAAACCCAGAACTGGTGCCTAGGTCCTACAAACACTGACATTTAAAAAATTACTGTCGGTTTTTTGCCTCTTTTTTTCCCCCCACAAATTCCAAGCTGTAGGCAAGAAAAGCTTTAGCTTTCACCTATTGCACCAAGAAATAAAGCTACATTCGAGGCGTCTTTGTAACACAAAGGCCAGAAAGACCTTACGCAGCTTGTGGAGCAAGTCCTCTTGTCACTGCTCAAAATTTTTCATCCGAGAGACGGGGGTGCCAAAACCCAGAAGCTCCATCTCTGAGAGTCCCTAGGGAATACCACACTGTCAGACCCACTGAAAACCCGGGTTCTTTGAAAGCCTGCTGCCACTGGCCACAAGCATGGGCTCATTAGCAGAAGGAGGGGTGAATCCAGCATCTCTTTTTGCGCAGAGAACGTTTGCCACCACATACACCCTAAAAGACCAGTCGGTGCTCCAGCTCCCCACAGTTTTGCGGGTGGGCGACCAGAGGACAGGTTCACAGAGGTGGCTCCAAAATCCCAGGGGGATGCTGGCGAATCTTCTTCCCTCCGCTCCGAGCCCGGTCCTGCAGGGCGTGAAGTTGCCGGGCTCCCCCAGGAGTGACCCGGGTGGCCGGGAAGGGAGGTGCAAGGCGCTCCGGGGCGGGTCTTGGGCTGGTGGGGGCGGGCTGAGCCTCGGCTTTTGGCAGCTTCACAACAGGCAGAGGGAGCGGGGAGGACCCGGCGGCTGCCGCGGAGGATGTTAAGTTTGTGCTGGCTGCTGCTCCCGCTGG
>NW_008825616.1:2876651-2878528 GCF_000699105.1 Pygoscelis adeliae
GGGGGTGGGGGTGGTGGGGGATATGTCCGCAGAGGCAGGGTAACTTTTCTGGTAACAGGGAGCAGGTAGAAAGAAAGAAAAATAAGGAAAGGATTAAAAAAAGGGGAAGGGGATGTAGGAGGGGAGGAAAGAAAAAAATATTCCTGGGTTAGAGGTTTGACCCAGCTCTTGTCTTTAAAATTTTCCAGCCCTAAGATGCTATTAATAAATGTCTTTTCATTTCCATTCATGAGAATTGCAGTTTCCAAAGGACAGAAAAGCATCCCTGAATCAGAATAGCTGTAGCATGGCTTTAGAGGGACAGAAGGGGTCAGCTTGCTGTCCCAGCTGTCCTGAGAAAGGCAACTTTGCTAAAGAAGGAGGATAACTAAAAAGGAATAGTTCCTCCTGATGGATTTGGGACATTTACCTCTTTGAGAGGGCACTGATACTTTTACTGCTGAAGGCATCTGCTTATAATATCACCAAGCAGGAGCATGAACCGTCTTATGTCTGCTATGCACTGGAGGCAGCAGGTGAGATTGTAACATTAAACATCAGGGAAGATGTATGAGCACAGAGACAAAATTCAAGCATGTAGATCCCTCCCTAAGCCCCATGTTCTACTGCTGGCATTACCTGGGCTGGTTAGCAAAAGCTAGTGTAAGTACAGGTACAATCATATATCCTGTTTCCCCCTCAATCTTCAGCCTCAGAGGAGTGTTTGGAAACCTTCCTATGGGTGTGATTCCCAGGGACTCATTAATTCTAACTTTAGCCATTTCACAGTTAAATGTTTAGCGTAGGCTGCGATTCAGACTCCCGCTGTAGGCAAGGGGGAGACAGCCACCTTACTGGGAGGCATTTCATCTTGTGAGATGTTCCTCTGGGGCCTGTTTTCTTCCGCTGATAATAGTGAGAGCCTAGGCGGTTACAGACTGGTCTTGACCCTTCGGTTTTAAAAGGTGAAAGATGGGATGTAAATTTTCACACCTGCACCTCACATCCTCTGGAACTTGTTTTTTCCTCTGTATTTACACAGCTTTATGTACAAATGATAGGATATAGGTCCTTGCTACATAAACCTTGTCACGTATAGTTATTATCATGTGTAATACCCTTCTTTCAGGGAAAACTAGTCAGCCTAAGGTGTTACACTGCTACAGGTAGAGAGACTTTGGCATCTGGACTAGCCTTTTTACACATAACGGAGGGACAACTTACTCTTGCAGCTGTCAGCAAAGTGGAGCTAACCTGAAGTGATGTATCATGCACATCTGTGGGCTGCCACGCATCATTTTAATGTTTTAGCATATTGCAGCAGACTGTGCCCATAATAAAAGAAATTCTACAAACTGCATGCTCTACATAGCTTTTGGCCTCAAACTATTGCTCATATGTGAATACTAACTACATGTCTGGTAAGAGTCGGTGCTTTAAATATCAGTGTTTTTTGTGTCTCAAACTAGGTCTCGTGGGAAGCTTTGCACCCTAAGTTAGACAGCGAAGGCCAGAGACCCATAGGATGTATCGAGTAAACAGTCCTTTCGTATTTCAAAGGATCATGTCAGAGCAGAGAAATAATTGTAGTGTGAATTCTGCAAATAATTCATTATTCAGTTAGGAAAATAAACCAGAAGGTTAATCCTGAAAACCTCCCCTGTGAAACTGTGTACTTTCACCTCCTATCAGCTCCACAGGGAGCTGTATGTTGCAGGATATACTTTGTGCCTTGTAGGATAAAGTCCTTGACATTAAAAATTACCATTTGCTCGTAAGTGACAAGGAACAGAGAGCAGTGGGTGCTGAAATGCATAAAAATGACTTTTCCTGTCTTAAAGAGTTCAGAGTCTCAGGAAACATAGGATGGGGAACAGCAAAGGCTATGCATACTTGTC
>NW_008825616.1:2878555-2887384 GCF_000699105.1 Pygoscelis adeliae
TTCTTCTTCAAACACGTAACAGCTTTTCACATTTCTGGGGAAGAGGTTCAGTCTGATCTAATGAATGGAGGTGAGAATGGAAACATAGATGGGTTATCGTTGAGCTATACATTTGCTTTAAAAAAAGCATTTCTTGCGGTAATAGGCATATGGATCCAAATCCGTGGCAAGCTGCTGAGCTCCCAATAAAACAGAGCTGGGTGCCTAAATTTCTGATATAGCTACTATTGGTTAATTTGCACTGGAGGAACATACATGCTTCTTCTAGGGATCCGGTCCCTGCAGACCTTAAATTCCTCTCCATAGGGAACTGGAGGTGTGGAAGAATCAATCTGGTTAGGTATTTCATTAGCCTGGAGGGAGTTAATGGAGGGAGACAGGCTCCTGTACAGTGAGTCACTCTGTCCTCAAATAGGTGTCTGAGTGGTAGGAGGAATCCTTCCCTGGAACTGCTTCTCTGCCTTCATTGATCATTAAGGGAGGCTTGATGGAGGAGTTTAGATTAATCATCTAAAATTATCTACCTAAAATTTGGAATCTTGTCTAAAGCTACTCGTTTAGCCTCCCTCAGTACTGCTGGGAGGAGGTGGAAACACTCTAAGAACAACGGCTATGGCTTCAGTTGAGTGAACCTGCTGATGGACTTTGACATCTAGGTTTCTGTTCTTTGGGATTAGGTGACATGAACCCCACCTTTAGGCAAACGTGCTACATATGCAGAAAGGGAGAAATTTCTCTTTAATTTGGAGGAATACTTGCAACAGCAGAAAATGAGGATCCTCAGCTATTACTGTTCTGTTATTCTTTAAGTGTTAGTGGTAATGAAATGCTCTACCAAATTAGCATAGAGCTAATAAATTCATTTTCATTTTTCTCAAGATAATACTAATTACATAAGGTTTATAAACAGAATAAATTACTGTGGCTGTATTGTCACATACAGAATACCTATGAGTAAATACATATATTGATATACATGGATACGTATATATAGCAAGTACTGTTCTGTATAAGGCTATGCAGTTAAATACAGTCAGATAAATACAATCCAATACACAGAGGAGCATTCAAGCATTACTCCAATGTCTTAAAAACAATCTTGAAAAGATATTCCTCTAAATGACTGCAAGGCAATCAGTGTCTCAGCTTCTCTTGTTCCATAGGTAATCGAGTTAGAAAGAGAAAACAAATACTGAAAATGTCCTCTAGGTAGTCATTTTCAGTGAAAAAGACTCCTGAAATAATCTGTTTAACTGGCTGAAGAGAAAGATTGGAAATAGGTCTTTACCTTTGGGGTTGAAAGCTTCTGGGATCAGGACTGTGTCAGAGCTTGCAAGCTGAGGGCAAGGACTTTCTGTGATAACTAAATATGGTGCTGGTGACTGGAGTCATGTCGCTGCTGTGGTGACCTCATGCTTCACAGTCAGTCAAAATCAAGAGTGGTAAACATGGCTTGGGTATGGTAGAAACAAAGTGGATGCTCATCTATACTTACAAGCGCATTTGAGTGGTGGACTTTTTTGCTGCCTAAGAAATCTTTGATTATTTTTTATAGTTTCTTGTAGTTTTCTGACAGGACATAACACTGTATATATTACATTATAAATATCCCAGAATTGCTTACAGGCCACAGTGGATAGGAAGATCCTTACTGTGGTGATTGTGAATGTAGTTGTACTGAAATGGACAAGAGCTTATGGAGCTTGAGGTTGGTCCCAGCTCCCTTCAAAACACATGTGAAAATTGGCCCTGACTTCAGTGACCTGTGCTTCCCAGTCTCAAAGCTTTCTAATTAACACTTGGCTTTTTGAGAAAGGAGTTAAGCAGATGGAAAGAGACAGACCTCATGGAAGATTTTGATGAGATATATTCAACAGTCTGAGAAGTTTGTGAAAAAGGCTGAGGAGTTCTTTGTCTTCTTCAGTTATTCGACCTGTGTTCAACATTTTTCATCAGCCTCCTTCCATCTTATAAGCCTTTTCTTTTTATTAGAATTTCAGCTGAAAAAAATCTATGCATTTCAGAGCATATCCTGGTTCTCCAGACTGTGTCTTTGGCATCACTGGCCAGGATGAGTGAACACTTCATTCCACAGTTAAAAATGGGTAGGGAATGCAAAAGTTTTGAATGTCTTTTCTGGGCCTTTCTGTACCCTAAAATACCAGGTGAGTTTTAATCCTCCAAGCTGGGAGTCGGTGTGTGACGTGAATGGCAGACAACTCTGGTTTTGTATAAGGGAAAGCTAAAATATTCAGGCATCAGAGTCATGTCAGAAAAACTGAACAGGAGAAGCACAGACAGGGAGAACAGGGAGTATAGAGATTATTTCAGAGAAGAACTGAGATGAGATCTGAGACATGAATGCAAGCTGTAGAGACAGAGGCAAAAAGAACTGCCTTAGTAAATTATTTATGCACTTGACGCAAAACCTGTTCATGAGGTTTTAGGATTGCACTGCATTGGAAACTAAACCAGATCACTGGAAAGACCCTTCAAGTTTTTGAAGCCTTCCCATTTTGCCAATGAATTCAGCCACTTCTTCAATTTTTGATTAATTTTCCGAAAGACTAAGTGTTACCAATTTATTTCTTGTTCTTTGATCCCATTGAATTGCTCTTTCAAAAGTGACTAATATATTCGGTGCCCAGCTTTGAAGCACTTCCCTTGTTTTCAGAGAGCATAGAAAATGTCCCTACTTTTCCCCAAGTGTGCTAATGGACTTCTTAATGAGTGAAGATCTGTCTTTTATGTGACATCTAAATTACAGTTTTTCTATCACCACAACAGTCTAAGGGCACCATCTTTGGATGGGCTCTCAGGAAAGATTGCTTTTAACCAAGTTGCACTAAGTATGGCATGAGGATGTTGCTAGAAAAACTCTCTTCCCAGTGCTTGCTAAGTCTGATGTTGTCCAACATGAACAAATCAAAGCCTAAAGCGCCATTAGACTGATTTTTCTGTTCAGATTTGGGCAAATAAATACAAATACAAAACAATGTTATACTTACTATCAGTGAGCATACTACTTAAGGTTTCAATGCAATAACCTTACAGATGTTAAGAAAAGGAAGTCTAAAAATAAGGACAAGCCCAAAATCTGGCTCTCTAAACTGTCTCAGGTTTTTAGCATGCCTACCCTGTCATAGGTAACTTTAAAAAGTTCACTGTGTGATTGCTTTGTTCCAGGCAAGATTGTTTCAGTGGTTAGGACTTAGAGTTAAGATGCCCTTGTGAATTTTGGCTGGTCGCTAATGCTCAAGCCAGCAAAAAGTTCTTCGTGTTGTGATGCTCAGCAATGCAAAACCCCATTCCTTGAGTGCTGTCTACAACACTGCACGAAACCTCTAAGTTTGCTGGATAAGCCTTGGGGTGAAGGCACTCCATTGTCATTTTCAGTAAGGTTCATGCCAGGTTGCTGCCTAGCTACCAGGAAATGTTGATCCAGGAAGTGGCATTTTAAATCAGTTTATTACTGTGGCAGGGAAAACTGTGTCAGATTGGACATCCCTGCCTCAGAAACCTCTGTTTTGTTTTGGTTCTTAAATTACCCTTTTCTAAGGTGAACAGGAGCTACTTTTTTCCTACAGGAGCTCAGTCATTACAGCAGATGCCTCCCAAATTGCACTATGTCCCTGCAACAAATGCAGAGCGCCTGCTTTCTAGAAAGCCCCATCACCTAACCATTGTAGGCAGATTAGACCAACAACATGCACTTTTCTCTCAAGGCACTGTGAGATTAATAACAAAAAATAAGTAAGCTATATCCAACAAATCACAAGCAATGTTCTACTCAGAAGGCTTTTCTTTAACTGTAAAATGGTTTAATGTCTTTTTCTCAAAGCCTGAGGAAAACCAACAAATTGAAGCATCATCACTGTTCTCAATTTCTTATATAAGTGTCATTTTTTTCTTTTTTTTTTTTTTTCTTTCTTTGTAACAGTGGGATTACTTCCGGTAAGGTTACAGGATTATTAGTTAACACCAGCCTCATTTTTGCTTCTTACGGGATGATCTGTAGGTTACATCTACAATTGCACTTGATGTTGATTTTCAAACACTGAAGTGTCAGTAATATTTAACCTATGCACTGGCCTATAACAAAAACTCTGGGCTCTGGTGGCTATAGCCACCCGCACCCCAAATACAGTAACCCAGAAGCAAACAAAATGTAAGCATGCTGATTAATTGCTTAGCTATCAGTGGTAGTGGGGTTGACTACAATTTCACCATTGGTGAGTATCATCAGCAATAGGTCAGGATTTGTAGAAGAAAATGTAAAATCATGTTTTCTGGTGATTCATCACTGCTTTCAGAGGCAGGAGTCTGGAGTATATGAACCCGGGATCTGATCTGTTATGGCAATTCTTCTGTCGTGTAAAACCAAGGCAATACAACTTCCCTGCAGGTAGGGTATGGGCTTCCCCAACAACTGTAAATGAATAGCACTCCACTGATTTCAGTGCAGCTCTGCTGAATTATGGTGAGTGAGGGTCTGGTTCAACAGGTCTAGATTTACCAAAGGAGAGAAAAAAGGACATGCAGCGTACTTCGAGCAGCAAGCAGTCTGGCACACATATTCAATGTTCAACGTACCATTTGGGAGAGCTCAGCTGCTTAGTCCCTCATTTATGTTCCACCTGCACGTGCTGCATGTGTTGCTTAAGTTGGCCTTTGGAGAAAGATAACCCTTCCTCCTCTGAAACTTTTCATAACTAATTATGTGCCTGTTTCCACCATTCCCAACACCTCTGGCATGAGGAGGGAGTTAAGTTAACCCACCTGTCCCAAGTCCTTGTTTCTCAAAGGCATTTCAAATTTCCTTTCATGGTTTTGATTTCATTTTGGGTTATGACTGGCCATTGCTTTCAAGCCTTTTGCGAGAGGACTCAGTATAGATGGTTAGTTGTATAGCATCTTGTCAAGTTGTCATGACTTTCAAATGTCAAGCCTAAGAATATTCCAAATACAAAGTTTCTCAGCAGTAACAGAGTCCAGAAATTCCAGAAAGTAGAGAAATAGAAAGTAGAGATAGATTCTTTTCTGTCCAGCTGAATCTATCTTTATAAACTGAAATAGTGAGAGATTTATGTAGCAATCATTTTGTTACTACTACTCAAATAATTCATTTGTTATGTAGGCCGAATGCAAAGTGAAATGTATGTTAAAAGATAGAGCAATGAGCAGAGATCCTATTAATACCTGAAAAAATTCATTTCAGAACTGTGTTACTATAGCTGAACAGCAAGAAGTACTATTTTAAGAGTCACTCATGCTGATTTATAAAATGTATTTTGAATTACCCACTGGAGGAATATAATGCATGAAAAAAGCCATGTCTTAATATTCTTTTCAAACAATGTCCTTAATCCTTTTTCTGTTCTAATATTAGGATGTATGAACCATCTCTAGGGCCTCATAATTAAATGCAGTCTGTCTATGCTACTTTAAAACCCAAATGTAGGCAGAATTTTTAGAGGTTTTTAAAGATAAAGTTGTGTTCTATTTTTTTTTCCCCCTAGGCAGATATTATTGCTAAAATGTAATAGTCTACATGACTTCCAGTAAAGTTTCTGTGGAGGCTAAAAGAAGTCCTGGTTGCACTGCTCACTGAAAACATTCTGAAGGCCAATAAATCAACTTTCTGAGACTGAAAAGGCAATATAGCAGTGATGTTTTCATCTGTACTGTGTTTTCAAAGTCATTAGGGGTTTAGAATGGCCTACAGTCTTCCTCAGAAATGTCTCAGAAAGCCTTCAATCCATCATTTCTGTTAAAATCACTACCCCCAAGAGCTCCCCTGGCTTTGCCTTGACTAGCATAGCTTGTAAAGGAGTAAACCCTCTGCTCTATTCCATGTAAGACTCCCTATGTCTTGAAGATCCCAATATCTCAAAGGAGGCTTTGGTGCAATGTTTAGTTGTCTGAATACAGTTCAGTTGCTTTCTAGACTCTGCTGACTCTATTGACTCTATTGGCTCTGGATTTAATTCAGTTACCTAAACATGGGTGTGTAGAATTATTTGAGACATCAAATAATGCATTTGAGAATTCTACATGGAGCTGGCAAAATTAATGCAGAATGTACACAAGAGGGCTGAGATACCCTATAGCATCCCAAATGGCACTCACCGTTCCTGGGCGAGTGAGACATCCATGGATCCATCCAAATTTCCATGGACTGCAAAAGAAGCTCAGATAACAAGGTCACATGTAGACATTGACATTGTAGATTCTTTCTCAGAATTTAATTGTCTTTCCAGATGCAATCATTTTGGGATGTTCTAGGGTGTTAAGAACATCTTTGCAATCACAGCAGGTACGATGCAGACTACAGGGGACATGAAACTTTCTGGAGAGGGAGATGGAGGCCAAGCAAAATACATGACAGCACCTAAATGACTCTAGGTATCTGCACTTAAGAAGATTAATTTAGACACTGTTCAACAACCGATGTCTAGAAATCTATTTATCTGTTTAAATGTAAGTATCTTAATCTGTGAGATAAATATCATTCCGTAAGCTCCAAAACAAGTCACTATTCTATTTTTTTCTCACTTCTTCTTCTGGTAAAATGGAAACAGTGCCTTTGTCTAAGTGTGTAGCAACTCAGCATCCTCAGACAAGATGTTGATAAAATTTTGTAATCACTCAGATTAAACTATGGCCAAAAGTACCATTTTTCTAATTTCTCTAAATTCTTGGACTTTAGTATTTCTTATTTAAACCCCAATGGACATAAAACTTCTGCTCCTATTTATTGCTTCTATTACTATAATTATACCAACAGCATTCAGAATGGCAGAGCTTACACCATGCTCTGTCAGTAGAGTGATTTGCATGGCACTATAATCTCAAGGTTTCAAAGGCCAGGAGCCCATTCTATTAGTAGCAGCATCAAAGCAGAGTAGGCACACCCTCCTGAAGAGTAATTAAGACTTTATTGTCACACTTAGGGCTAATTCCTCCAATAAAGAAAACGTGATTCTTGGAGAGCTCCCAAGAATCAAAATAGGAATATTTTGCCAATAGGTAGTTCTGAACACCCAAAATAATTAACTAAAAAAAAAATATCAACGCAACATGTATATTTAAAGAAATTTATTTATTTTTATTTGTTTTACGGGATCAGACTGCATGTATGTTTGGGGGTCTCAGTGTGAATATTCCCATAGCTGATGGATTCATTCAATTTTGGCCAGCTGACAAAGAGGTGGAGAACCAAAGACTGTGAAATCCATTTAAGTTTTGTGAAAACCATGGGTGTAATGGAGAGGTGGTATAAATGTCCAGATTGGAGAAGAGGTGCTATGCGAGCTTGACTATTATGATACGCTGAAGAATCCATACGGGTATGCATATCCAGATGCATATACAAATTGATAAATGCATGAGATCACAACCTCCTTCTGCCGTTTACCTGTCCTTTTTGCAGAAAAATCTTCAGCTGGAGTTTTCACATTCTTAGACCTCAAAGTATCAGCCACAAGGTACAAACTGGAAAGAAACCTGGCTCTTCTATTTCCGATAATCACAGAACTTGGTTTGTTTTGTCTTTCTCTCACCGAGGTTGCGGGAATCCATCCAGAATGCAAGATATTCCAGCAGGTGTTCAAAGAGGAGGCTCTCTGCTTAGAAAAGAATGAATCTATTTCATCTGATCTTAAAGGTAATGGTCCTGATTGTCAAGCTCTGGTACGAATATCCCTTGTATATCACTTCAAGGACACAATGTCAAGATACCATTTTTTCTCCTGAGTCAAGATATGATTCCTATTATATTTGGTTTCTTAACAGTTTGAAGTGCTTTTTCTGTAGACTAGGACTTTACCTCATCTCTTAGACATCTTTAAAAGCTCAATGTCTAAGTCAGAATTTGTCTTCTTAGATTCCCTTAAAGTAAATGGAGGAAGGTAGGTGTCCCTAGAACATGTTTCATTGCCTCTGGTTTAGATGTTTACTTTAGGATGAGATGAATCATCTGGAGTCATATTTCTCTTTACTAACTACAAAATGAGACTAAGATGATTAGTTCAGACCCTGACAAGTTTAGATGCTTAGTTAGGGCAGGAAAACCCTACTTGGAATTTCTTGCATTCCTAAAGTATTTGCTGTGTTCTTTACTTATATCTTCCACAGAAGACACTGAAAAGCCTACTGAAACTATATCATGTTGGGAATCATTCCAATCTGGTGAAAATATTCTTTGCGAAAAAATGAAAGGAAAAAATAATCCCAACTTCTTCAAAATATTATATTTCTACACTTTTGGAGGTTCTGTGTTTCTTTGTTCGTTTGAAAAGATTTATTGTGGTGGTGTTTTGAAATCTATTACATGCTCAAATATAAATTTTGACAATTAAAATGAACATTTCAGAGAGCCTGTAAAATATTTTCTAAAATGCTGTGTAGGGGGTTCTCTTTGCTGGGGTTTTGGCAATGTGGAGACATGTTTTGAATTGATTCAAAGTGAAATTTCAAAATGTTCAAACTCTTTCAAAAGTTCAGTCATATTTTTTCTGTCCAACTTTGCTTAGAAATGTATGAATCCACCTCAGTGAGATTTTTCATTTGGCATGAATTATAAGATGGTCATTTTCTACAGAGGAGTTATGACACAAAGATGCCTCGTGCGCTTGGTATGAATAGAAGTATTGCAATCACCTGGAAATCTGTCTTTAGCAGCCTACTGAAATTTAGAGATTAACCCCCAGCATATTTCCTTTATCTTCTTATTTATTTTTCTGCAACCTTTCCAATCACTCTAATGTCTGATATCCTTCTTGTACTTGCCTACTTTATTTTAGTGGTATTCCCCCCCCCCCCCCCCAC
>NW_008825616.1:2887394-2902631 GCF_000699105.1 Pygoscelis adeliae
GTCCAGAATACGTCCTAGACACATTTTGCACTTGGAACACCCAGTAATCCACCAAAAAAAGTTCTGGCAAAAACCAGGTGTTTTCAATAATGATTTATTACATGCATTACAGTATGACATTCCAAGTATTTTTCTCTTTACCAGAAAAACAATTACATGATTTGGGAATCCTCTTTGTAGCAAAGGCTACTCAAAGAAATAAAAACTGCTCAAACTTCTGTTAAACTATTTAAAAATCTTGAACTTTGTCAACTCTGGTCTTCTCAAAGGTCCCATTTCCACCTTTTACTCCCTAGAGATGGAAAAAACTTTATGAAAATCTGTTCTGGCATTTACAGCCTTTCTCAATATAGTTTAAAATGAAACATTAGAGCTGGAAAAACAATTAATCCCCAATATTTTATCTGGGGTATTTTAAAGTTAGATTAAGATTGGTAAAAGTCCCTGGCTTGCATTTCAGTTTTCAGGAATTGCTCATGAGAGAAACTGAAGGATCACAAGTTGTACAGAGTTACTTCTCAGCACTCACAGAGAATCTGAGCTGGAATTAGTCTATGTTGCAGACTTTTTTGTCTAAGGTAGTTCCACTTTATTTTTGTTGTACAAAGCGGTGTCTAATGAGTGTCATCAGTAGAGTCCAGGGTGCAATTCCTCTCATCTTGAAGTGGATGTGTAAAATAGGTCATTTGAATCAAGCTTTGAAAATGCTTATTTACCTCCATTGTCTAAAAAAGAAAGAGCCCTGGGTTACTGAAGAAGACTTAAATATCTATGATGTCAACATTACTTGATACAATTCATACTGCAGTTGTCTTGATGGAGTCTCAGGTGACTTGGACAATCATTAGTCTCTTGAAAATCTTGGCATGTAAAATGCTCTTGCTGTCTCTGCACTCAGCGGTTTCTCTGATATAAACTGTAGAAGTCACCGGAAATGAAGCCAGATCTAAGACTTAAAACATACAGGTTCCACTTTTACATAAGGTCACATGATTCTGGTTTTTAACCCCGCATTGTCAAATACGATAGATTTTTAGACCCAGCTCCTCAAAGGTACTATAGTCCCTCTAAGAGGGACCCTTTGAGTCCCTAAGTCTAAGTGTGTGGGCCACTGCATGTCTAAGTGGGACTCATATTACCTGACTTTATTAATTTGAAAATTAGCAGCCTAGTTTAGGCTATAATCATCAGAGAGACCTAGGTATTTGCAGCAAGTGATTCATCCTGTCCTCAGAAAGGAGCCGCCAATATATGGGATGAATCACGTGCTGGAAGTCCCTGTCACTTTCTACTGATTACAGAGGGACCATAGCTAAGATTAGCTAATGTATTTTAGACAATTAAAATTAGAAATAATGAATCAGGGCTTTTATTTTCCCATCTGGCAAATTGGGGATACCAGGAATTTCATCCTCCCAAGGGTGATGTGAGGATAATGGTGTGGGAGATTCTTAGGACTATCCTTTTGGAAGCCAGAGAGTAACTTTGCTTAGCTACAGGCAAGTAATATTGCTTCCACATTTCAGCTCTTGACAATTTTAGATTTGCCTTGTCATCAGTCACAGAGGAAACAGAAAAGTACCAGTGAAAGAAAATAACACCTCCCAAATGAAACTCATGCACTGTTTTATATCCACCTTACGACTATCTAGAGATTAGTCTCAGTTACAATGCGGTGCTTTTTTTATTGGTTCAGGCACCTTTACACGCTGATAATTTTTCTGTGCTGTACCCACACCTACTTGCCAACAGACACTGTGTGACCACAGCTTGGGTCTCAATGTGATGCATCCGTGACAAAACTGTGATTAACTAAAATTTCTGAAAACCCTTTTTATCGGACTCCTGGCTAGTAGCACGCCCTGCGTCACCAGCTAGCAATCTCTGGTTTAGGGAACCTTGTGAATGCCAACCAGTCAGACCTACTCCTGATGATGGTTATTGTATATGATGCTGAGGGATGTTCTTCTAGTTTGGGATGAACCTAATCCCTGTTGAAGTTTATTGTAAAAATGCCATTGATTGCCTAAGACCAGGACTTCAGTTCTTATTTCCTTTAAGTCAGGTGAAATTGGTAGACTTTAAGCAAGGAATCAAGAGACTAAGGCTCTTAAGTCTGATGTTTTTCAGTTAGACTCTGAAACAAGTAATGAGAAATCTCAAGTGCTAGTAATTATTCAATATTTTAATTTTGGTGGCTTTTGTTTTGACAATAGAAAGAGCTCCAGTTGATTTGACTTTCAGATTGTGTCTGCTTGAATTTCAGGTACATTCTCTCATGAGATAAGGTGGGGAAGGTCCAGCTGGAATGCCAAGTGCATATGTGAGTGACGATGCATTCAAGGAGAAGAGGAAAACAATACAATCATTCATTTGCAGAGCTGCATGTCCTGTTGTGGCTCTTCTTCATGCATGTGAATTAGTGGGAAAGCCACAGACAATCTCATTATGGAAGATCAACTGTGTGAAGTTCTGTGTGTGTTTCTTTATTTAGAGGCACTTTTTTTTCAGGGTGCACCAGAGATTGGGATGGTCTAACCTGCTGGCCCAGAGCCGCTTTTGGGGAAGTGGTTAAAGTTCCCTGTCCAAGATTTTTTGAAGAAATTACCAATATCCACGGCAAGACTTTTTTCCTATTCTTTTTATCCCTAGATATTTTGAAAATAAATTCTAATAGTCAAAGATTCAGTAACTTGCCTATTTTCCTGATTCACAATGCTATTTTATGTCAGCCGATATAGTGTAATTATCCAGATACACATCTTGGCTTATGGTCAATATTTGGCACTCTTCTGTTTTGTGTTCTGCTGTACTAATTGTCTAATCTCTTTGGTGGTCTAAAAAATATGGGTAATTGTACTACGTTGCTAAGGTTACAAAGGAATATAAGTATGTCATAGAAGCACTGATTCATAAAGTCACAGAATAATTAGTGTTAGAAAGGTCATCGAGTCCAATCCTCCAGTCAGAGCAGGACCAAGTTCAAAAATTATATCTAACTTCAAAGCTAGATCAGGTGGCCCAGGACTTTGTCCGCAAACACAAATTATGTTGTAAATGCAGGATAGGCTGCATAATTTGATTTCCTCTGTGTAAAGATTGAATTTGCAGAATGAATTTCCTATATGAAATGTAAAAGTTCCACTGCATCTTGAAATGAATGGGAACATCTGTCTCAACTTCTCAAATGATAGATATATAGAATATTATAAGTCTGTAGCTAATCTTGCTGAACATGACTAGACCTGTAAGTGCCTAACTTAAGAATCAAAGTAGGAATAAAAATTTGTTATTTCTTGTCAAAACTTAAAGAAGACTCTCCTCTGTAATTCATTCTCTGATATATTTTACCATTAAAGGCTTCCTTCAGAGAAACTGTACACAGGAGGCATACTGGTCAGAACCATTCCCACCATACACCATTGCCTGTGGATTCGATGAAGGTTCCAGTAAAGGGCCTGAGGATCAGGTGAGTTTTTGATTTCCTGCTTGTGGGCATCTCCAGAGCACCCTCTTTTGAGTGTGCTGAGAAGTTGGATGCTTCCGCACGTATGAGCCTTGTCAGAATCCAGTAATTACCCATCTTCCGTGCTAAGCTCAAACCTTTTAGGTATAGTTAGAGACTGTTTAACAAATTAGGCTTAATATAAAGCAAAGGAGTAGCAGGTAGCACTTTTCTCTCTATCCGATTTTCTCCTCTTGGTGTTAATCAGTAGACTCATGATTAGTTCACTTGTCCTGCCTAACAAAGACTTTGGTTTTCTGACAGAGGTGATTTGAATCCACATCATGCACCCATCTCCCAGGGAAGCCCTACCAACCAGTCTGTGGGGAATTTTTCAGGGAAAATTCCTTTTGTTCCCTCCTGTTGCTCGTTTGTCCAGATTTTCTTTGAGTCAGAGAAAAAGATTCCATAACTTCATAGCATGGTGGCCAATGCACTTCTCTAAGAGGGAACTCTTGGATGCCATTGAGTATTTTCACACTTTATCTTAGGTGTTCAGTGGAGTAGGAAATTAACTATTTTTCCGACCTAAAGAGCATCATTAGGTGCTCAGTTAGGCTCCAGGAGTGTTTCTTTTTCACCCACATCTTCATATGATTTAAATTTCCGTGTTCCTCATCATCAGCTTGCTCAGTGGTGAGCTTTGCCTCATGGCTGAAGGTTGTTGGTTAACAGAGATGTGCTTGCTGCTTCTGCCTCTTGAGTTCTGACCTTTGCTAAATGGGACAGTTCCAGCATGAAAGAATAGGGGTGTCTCCATCCCCTCATGTCCTGTCTGTATGGGGCAAGGTTCATACATCTTGTATAAATGCACTAACTCCTGGGGTACATCGCTGCCTCCTCCTCCTATTGTGGTATTTTGATAGAAGCAACAGACTACCTCCAATCTGTGAAAGAACAGATATAACTGTTATATAACTGAGAAAGAACTCATATAACTCCTTGTGAGTGTTTTTGGTTCTCCAGGGATGAAAGCTCAAACACATCAGCGCTAGTTCAGGTAACTGAATCTTTAGGAAGTGTAGACGCAGTTGGCATCAGCTATTTGGCTCCATGAACTTAGAAACTCAAGCACAGCTGTAATAGGCAGTACAGATATCTGGAGCTCAATTCCCCACCTGTAAACTGAGAATATTTGTGCTTCTTTACCCCATGGGGAAGCTAGAAAGATAAATGCTTAAAAAAAACTTCTGGAAAGTTGCTGGAAACCATGCAAAGAGTTAAGAAGGGATGTGAGACTGGTAAGGTGCCACGTATTCTGGTACACAGTTCTCCAGCCATGGGGCCAGGCTGCCATGGCACAGCTCTCACCCACAGACTTAAACTCTCTTACTCTCCAGACCAGGGTGGCTTTCTCCAAGCAGTCTCTGGCTTGTGCTAAGCCAGGCATAGTCTGTAGCTGGACTCGGCTGCAATCAAGCAGGAGACTATATTTACATTTTAACATTATGGAAGATTTCAGGGCAGAGCTCATGCCTGTGCAGTGGCTGTGTTTAGTTTGTTATTGCAGACAAACCCACAAAGTCTATAAAAGGAAGATAAGATCAGTAAGCTCTACTGCATTGTAAGCACAGGGAAGCAGGTGAGAAGAATCCCACTTATATTCTAAGAGAACCACTTGTTTTGTACGTTGTATCTGCAGTGAGGACTTACGATGTCTTCTGCGTATAGTGTTGGTTTTTTAGCTACCCTACAAAAACAGATAAAATGCATCAAAATATTTCATTGTTCAACTGAAGAACCTATTTTCTAATTTTCACCTGTGTTTTGAAAATACTGTATAAAAGATTAGAACTATTTCAGAAACACCAGTATGATTCCTAGAGTTGCATGATTTATTTATGGGTCTACTTAAAATTGCTAATCGGTTGTCTCAACCTAGAATTGCTGCCTTTTGGATAAATAGAGTTTGGATCAATTAGAGAACAAAGTGCCCATTGCATTTGCAAGGAGGAAATTTGCCTGGATTCAGATAATTTCATTTCTTAGGATTTTGAATAATTAGGTGATCTTGTAGTGAATCAGAATAAAATGTGCAGAGCTAAAGCAATGTAAACATGCTTCATTTTTCTTGGAACATAGGATATTTGAATGCAAAACAAACAAACAAACGAACTATAAAGAATTTACAGGATTACAGTATGCGGCTGCTGAATGAACTGTTTGTCCAAAGAATTAAAGACTGAGAGGTTATTTTTTTGGCTTTAACTTTCCTACCTCTAAAGTGTGATGTGACTGTTTCCCAGTGGTTCAGTTTCCTCACCTGCAAAATGCAAGTTTTATTTCTCTTTTAACTGTAGCTGTTTATGAAAATTAACACTTATCAAATCAGTGGGAAACATCCTTTGAGATAAACAGAGTAGAATCTGGCCCAAGTCTAAAGCGGTGGATTCACAAATCACCCATCAGCAAGCTTCAGTGCCCTAGAGTCTTTCGGTACCTATAGAAGACAATGCAGTTACTTAACAAAAGTAACATTTTCCTGTTGAACATGCTCAAAGAGGTCACTATTTCATATGAGCCTGTGGGCTGTGGAACCTGTCTCATGTGTAAGGTTATGCAGGATTCAAAAGAAAAAAGGTGTGTTGGCGATGGAGGGAAAAACCTGAATCAGATCTTAAGCACGCAAAGCAGCACATAGGTGATGGGAATGACTAGGAAGGGAAAATGTATCTTAGTGAAATAAGCACACAAGCATGCATGCTGCATAACCACCAGCATTGGTCTGTGTTCTCTTTTTCTCATAGAAATCATATTATTCTGCATTTTGGCGTGTCTACACTGCTGGCTATGCAGCATCAGTGACTTCACTCATTACAGCTCTAATTGTCTTTGCTGCCTTCAGGTAAAAAAAAAATGGTCTTTTTTTCAAGATGTCTTAAGATAGCTTCATCCTAATTCCTCTCCAACCCTCTGTGGTTTTGTTTTGTGGGATTTTTTTATTATTATTTTCAAATCCTTCTCAGACATAACACTGTTGATGGCAATGGGTCCTTCTCTATTCAGGCTGTGGCATTTCCCTGCGGATGTTAAAACAATAAAGCTGGCTGAGCAGTCTATCTTAGTCTCTTTAATGATGCCATACAGTGGAAATGCTCCAGCCTCTTATCACTATTAACATAAGAGAACTATTCCTCCAGTGCATAGCAGGACATACTCTGCAGAAACAGAGTGTCTCATGTCACTGGACCAGTAGTAATTCTAAACTGTCCATTCCCTCTGTGAAAGACCACATGGGAGCTATAGAACGAGATTTAAAGAAATTTAAATGTCGTGTTTGATGATGTTGGATATTAGGAAATGGATCCTGTTTTTGATTGGTTCCAATGCCCTTGGACAAAAGCCTTAAGCTTACTCTGCAGACAGGAGGGCAGAGCACAGAAGCAGCTTCCTAACTGGAGTGGATTTGCAGTCTCAAAGGTCATATCACTGACAGAGAGACCCACAACCAAGAGGCTGATCTGTCCAAACCTTGAAGGAGATTTCTTCAGCTCAAGGTCAAACTGTGGACAGGGCAGTCTAGGGAAATGCAGTCTAGGGTAAGGCTGCTACTTCTCTGGCAGCCATCCCACAACGTGTGACTGACACCTATTCAATACTCTGTTTTCCTATGGCCAGAAAGGGGCCGAAGAGCCTTTTGCAAGTTTATTCAACAAAACATGCTATTTAGAATAATTAAAAGGCATTATTGCAATACAGCCCAAGAGTCCCAGAGTTACTTTCTGCTTCTGGCATCTTCTTTAAATGTGAGGTGATTCAAGGACAATTATACTAGCACTTTTGTTAGCTTAAACAGATAATAACTGCTCTTCTCCCTTGTGTCTAGATCCCTCTTAAATAGTGACAGATCATTTATTTGTTTTGGAAGGTGTCTGAAGTCACTCTGTATTCCTGTCAGTTTTGATGAGAGCATGAGAAATTTCTTTTGAAGAATAATTTTTATTTTCTCTTTCCATGTCAGAAAATTCCACTGTACACGGAATTACATCCATATGCACCTCTTTGTCTCCTTTATCCTGAGAGCAATTGCTGTTTTCACCAAAGATGCTGTTTTGTTTGCAGATGAAACTATGGACCACTGCCTAATGTCAACGGTACTAAACTTCCCCTCTCTCTTATCCTTGATTTAACATTTAATTCTTGGCCTGAAGAGAACATGGAGATTTCTTAATCCCATTTCTCTTTAGGTTGCTAGAATTGAAATCTTAAAACAAACAATGCTACAAAAACCCAAAGACCAAGTGCTATGGCTACATTCAGCTTTGATATATAAGGTACAGGTCTGTTGACGCTAATGAAGCTGTAAAAATTTCTATCAGTAAAGAATTTCATCTATAAGAGAGGGCCAATGTTTCCCTTTCAAAAAACTGAAGTAAAGTCAATTGAAATGATGGAGTCCCAAACCTATTGAAATCTTGTAGTAATTTCTTCATTCTTGTGTGGTAGCATTGAATTTTGCCTAAACTTGTAGAGAAACCAGGCACAATGGAGAGCAGACTTAATAGTTCTTTCTTCCTCTGCATTTCCAGGTTGCTTGCAAGGCTGCTGTGGCATTCTTCCAGTTCAGCATTTTAGCCAATTTCTTCTGGCTTCTTATAGAAGGGATATACCTGCAAACGCTGCTTTTGCTGACCTTTGTTTCAGACAAGCAGTATGTATGGTGGTTCATATTTACTGGCTGGGGTTAGTATCTTGTTCCTCTTTGTGTTATTTAGTATTTCCATTTACTTTCAGATCTAGATAAAATATTTGTTCTGAGATAAAAGGTGCCTATTAAAGGTGCCACCGTTCTGATGAAAGTTGCCTATTCATCCAGTACTACTACATCAAAACCATACCATTATTCTGTCTTTCTTCTTATCTTGTTAGCTATTCTACCATTCAAAACTTTGAGGGAGAGGATAGGATGGATTACTAGAAATGTCATGATATGTCTACTCGAAAGGCTACAGCATTCATCTTTATGATTGGAATTAATTTCATGCAACTACAGTAATTTAAAAGTTAGCCAGCTAATCTAAACTGTCTCTCCAGGTTTCTCCTGCAGTCAGTAGAGTGAGGTATGCATGCTGTGGTGGTGATTAATCCAGTCCTCAAGAAGATGAGTAATGTGGCCGGGTAACATCCTGGAAACATGTTGCCTTCCTCCACTGACTAAAGAAGTTTGGGTGACTAACTTTAAGTTGACATTTTGCTTTTAGTAAGCAGAATTAGATAGATTAATCTTAAATCATGTTGAGTTCAGGCCTAGGAATCAAAAAATTCTATTTTTTTTAGAGATCTTCTGGCTTTAGGGAATCCTTTGAGTTTATACAACAATTAAAATTATCTCTGATTTTTAGAATATGTGCATATAATACATAAAATTTCTTTCACTGCAGAGAATTGTTTATTGTGACTCTCAGATATTCTTTTACCTCATCTTGGCTATTCTAAAATGAAGGAACCCAAATTGAGTGGTTACATGACATTTTTGGCTTAGGAATGAAATTCAGATTCTCCTGAAATAAATAGCAATTTATCCTTCATCTTCAGATTCTCAGACTTTTTTTATGTAACTAAATTTTAAAAGCCTGAATTTTATAAAGGGGATGTTAATTTGGAGCTATTCCAATTATGATAACCTGAAACTAGATGCTTAGACCTTGATTAATCACAGCTAACTTGAGATAGCAAAGGAAACACCTCAGTTAATAGTATAGTAATCCTCATCTCCTTATAATCAATGGAAAGTGAGAGACATCTCAGGGGCAAGTCAGATCGTAGGCGATACGGATGTAAATATTTCTCTTGATTAATTAAAAAGGCAACTTGAACTGAATATGGTCCCAGCTTAAAGGCCTTGAACAAAGGACAACTTCTGGGCCTTTCCTACAGATCTCTAATGATACTTAGAAAGATATTACCTATATTTCTATAGATCTGTCAGTGAAAATGTCACCTGCTTCAGACTAGAGTCCCTTTTGTGGCAGCTTTGAAAGTCACTTAGTCTTTGGAAATTCAATTCCACAGAACGAGAGCAAAAGCAAAAAAAAAAAAAAAAAAGAAAAAGAAATAACTATTTAATCATAAATGCAGAAGGATAAGAAATGACAAAGGGAGGCTGGAAATCACCAGCTCATGGATTTAGCTAAATTTTCATGGAATGCTCATCAATTGATGGGTCTAGAGTGATTAGTAGAGGCTCCTTAGGACAAAAATGTGAACTCTTCCAGCTAGTGTACAAAGAGTTGTATGCTGGCCACAATTCAAAAGATAAAAGAGCTTTAGCTAAATAAGTGATTCCTCCAGCTTCACAAGTGCTTGTAATTCATATCCAAACCTTCAAGTAATTCTTAGCTGTTATTTTTTTGAAAGATAGTTTCACAGCATCCCCTATCCTCATTTGTTTTGATTTCATTCTTCCGCTTTTTTTTTTTTGTTTTTTTTTCTTTCCCTGAAAAGCGAGTTAAGTTCTTTCATAAAGTTATTTAAAATCGTCTGGCCCATTGTTTGACCCTTAATGTACCTCCAATCTGCTACACCGTGAACCTTCTTGGAATAAAGTTTCCATGGGACATGGTATTCAAAACAATTATATTGTGTGTTCCATGTTGATTTGTCCAGGAGCTCCCACTGCTGTGATGTTTGCTTGGGTCCTCACAAGAATCCATCGACAAAATACTGGGTAAGTCAGAGCTTGGATAAAGAAAGCAAGGACATCCTATTTTGTATTGCATTTTGATTTGTTGGTGGCGAAAAATAGATATAAAAAACCAGAAAAACAAAAAAGTTGTTCCAAAGTTGTGCCTCTAATCTTTAAACATCATACACAAGTAAGTGAGAAAATAGTTTTAAAACTTCTGATTTTGATGTGCATATATGGAGTAATAAAACCTGGAAATATCATAGTAAGTATTGAAATTCCATTTCGTTTCCTAATGCCCAGTCCTTGAAATAATTATATTTTAAGAAAATCACTGCTTCTGTATAAAATCAGCCATAAATTTGTAACCTTAATCTCTTCAAATAAGTACCTCCCAAACAAACACATTATGTCCTGATAAGTAGTTTCTTCTTTCATTTTCATTCCGTTCTTTGATTCTTTTTTAATTTTTTTTTTTATTTTTATCTTTTAATATAAGAGCCAGGTATAAAGCAGATGATTGTTTACTAAAAGCTGCCCTGGAGGCCTTCAGGTCGTTTCACATGGATGATCAGTTGCAAAAGATTTTATTTTACACCTACCTCCTCAGGACTCAGATTAATGATGTAGAGGCAGTAAGTGCCATGGTCCACATTTGGCACATCCTATTTTCCTTTCTTTATATTACTGCAGTGCATCCGCAGAGGTTGTTCTCCGCTGTAATGTTTCATAAGTGGAAGTGGTCTACCTTTCCACATCATGTGCTTCCTTTTTGTAGCCAGGAGAGGTGCAAGGAAGATTTCATTTTTCCTCCTTTCCCGCTGCTCCTCTTCCAAAGAATTGCTGGGTTTATCTGTTGGTTCTGTAGCAGAAGAATCTGGCACAAGAAACTCCAGTTACAGAGAGAGTTCAGAAAACAGTAGAGAGCAGGAATAAGAGCTCCCAGGCTTAGTTCTCACAGGCTTAAAGAGGGAGCTGAAAAGTGTCTGAACTTTGGGTGCTCTTCCAGCAAAGCGCCTACCTGCTCAGTTTACTTCTCTGATGTATTTTAGATGTCCACTTTAAGATGGGATTAATTGTGTCCTGCTCTATTGATCTCCTTTGACTGCAAGGGAAATGTAGTTGAATAGATGAAGACATCTACACAGGCAGATGAATCTCATTGCAGATCTTCCATTCATTTGATTGCTCTTCTAATATTAGATATATAAACAAACTACAGTATCAGAACCACTCATCTTTTACCTAATAGCCTAGAAAATGGGAAAGCCAAGTTCTTCAGACACAGCTAGTCTGAACTCACGTTGCTCACATTGCAAAGATACACCTTACACTCAGACATGCTGGGATAAGCCACCATCTGTAAGCCTTATTGTTATGCAGCCAAATATCTCGTATCACAGAATTGGAAGGGAAAATACAGGGAGAGGGAGCATGATATAACCTAGCATGTATGGCACTTGACTGGAGGGAGTTAAGATGGACTGTTATTGATGTTAAATACATGAAAGCCTCAAAACAAGGACCAAAAGCCCATTCTGCTCTCTCTCTTCAGAGTACCTTTACTAGGGCTCTAGATTTTTCTTGGCTATTTCCTCATGACCCCAAAGTCATTACATTTGTGGATACACAGTAGTTTAGTCTCTGATTGGTACCCTGTAAAACAGTCACTTTTTCAACAGAAGAGGAGGAAAGAAGCCTGAAAATACAAATGTGCATTTCTTGACTTTGTTTTGGTTCTTCAATGCTTGCCTCTCACTGTACAAACTTCCTTTAGATTGGGCTGCACAGAAACTTTTAGAGAGGTATCAGGGTACAAGTACTGGCAGGGGCCTTTAAATAGTGAATTAAAACTTAGTGTCCATCACTTTCCTATTCTGTGTCAGAAATACTTTCATGTGTTATGAAAAGCTCACAAGGGATAGATGACATGACTGGTTTTGTTTGCTGTTTCAGATGTTGGGATGATGATGAAAATGGAGTCGTGTTATGGATCATCAAAGGTCCCATTCTGCTAACTGTCTTAGTATGTTTTTTCATTTTGTCTTGAGTATCTTTTGAAATGTGAAAGCTAAGTTAGCCTCTCCTTTCAGTAAGCTGGCAGAAAAGCAATAGCATGTGTTATGGTATTGAATCTCAAATAGTTGGAAATTATTGTATAACATATGGTTTTGTTGTTGTTGTTTTGCTGTTTTTGTCGGTTCTCCCCCCTGCCCCCAAATCACCCTAAATCAGAACCGAAAGGGTAAATCCTATATTTTCTAGTCATACTAGGACATAATGGAATCATCTTGACACCTCCATTCCACATACCACAGTTTTGTCTGTGTCTCTGTAAGTCATTTCTGAAGAAAGGCAATCCATACTGGCAAGACTCTTAGATAATATGAAGCTGGCTTAATACAAGAAATACATATAGATCATTTTATTTAGTATATTTTTAAAATTAGTTCTTAGGCTGTAAACTTAAGACAAAAAATCTCCAATGAATTGCACACATTCATTCCATCTAAATTCAGGGAGGAAACAGTATGTCATTTAGGACTGTATCTGTTATAATCCCTGTCATAAACAATGAAGGGAACAGAGGGGACTTTTTAGACCTTGTAAAATCTGCTAGGTGCTGACAGAGAATACTAGGACTTAATATCAGACATAAAATGATATTGAGGTATGTAGGTCCATATTCATTCAACATAACTTTCAGCATATCATTATGTATCACTATATATTGGTAGGAAAAATAATACTACTTCTAATGCTATTGATTTGATCTGTGAGCAGATCTTCACTGGTTTATACCAGTGCAATTCCTATAACTGGGAATTTTCAGTTAATTTGTATCAATTGAAGATATGTCTTGATTTGTAGTAAGTTTACAGATTCTGTCTTGTCTTTTCAGATTAACTTTATTATATTTGTTAATGTGATCAGAATTCTAGTCCATAAATTGAAATCTCAAGAGGGAGGAGGGAACCATTCGAGCCACTTTTTGTAAGTATTTCTGTGTCTCTTGATATTGACCCATTCTAGCTGCTATAAGAGATATTTTATGGGTAGGAGCACAAAATGTTCTACTCTGTATTAATAGAAAGAGTAATCCCCAGAAGAAATAACAATGTAAACTTTCCTTTTCATCCCAAATATCACATCTCTCTTTTTCTTCGGGAGGAGGGTGGGGTGGATGTGTTGGGGACAATGAGAAAAATAAAATATAAAGTATTAAAACTCCAACAGGACCCAGCCTGAAAGTGTAAACACTAAATGTCAGGTAATGCATCCATCTTGCTTCCAGTCCTTTCCACACAAATGGCCACATAGAGAAAGATGCAGATAATTTCCTTTAAATTCTTAGCAGTAACCTGATGCTGATGTTCTGGTAACTGAACCTAGTCCTTCCTGTTTATGATCCCCTTCACAATCAATGGGGATCTCATCAATGCAGTCAGAGGACTCTAGCAAGCTATTTGACTCATCCTAAGATATGTAGGTATGGCTGTTAGTTATGGCACAGGATCTAGTGTAAACCTATGCCCTTCTGGAGTGACCTGAAGGCCAAGCAGAATACCCTAGGACATCAGCAGTGGCTCTCACACCACTGTTTAAACAACTGAATTGAGTCCTATGGACAGTGGTGGTTCCATTGATAGTTTTGGAAGTTGAGACACTTATATGGGGGATACCTACATGTGATTGAGATTAGTCTCAGGAGAGTAGATCAGAGTACTTAGTTTGATGCCCTTGTTTTGGCAAAGAACCCTTAAAGGTCAATCCAGAAAACTTGCATGCTGATTTGTTCATCTTTGTTCACCAGGTATTGATGGTGGGAGTGAAGGAAAGTAATCTTTCTGTAACTTTGTTGGATGTAGTTGCCTCCATTCCAGAGCTGTCCTCTGTATTAAAATTTGTTCCAACATATAATTGCTATCACTAATTCCATATTTCTAACAGTACATTGTTCTTTAATTCTTGATCTGCCAGGAGACTTGCTAAATCCACGTTACTCTTGATTCCCCTCTTTGGAGTGCACTACATTGTATTTGCATTTTTCCCAGAAAGCATTGGTCTGGAAGCTCGCCTTTATATTGAGCTGGGCTTGGGTTCTTTCCAGGTAAGCTAGACAAAATGTTTATCAGTCCTAAGAGGTTTGGGCTGAAATACCACACTCTCAGGAGTTTTACATTTCAGGTTGGTTATTAGAGCAGGTGTTAATAATGTGTCCAAATTCAACACACACATTCCATCTTACTCCTTCGCAAGCTCTTTCTGTTGTTTGTTCCCTTATCTTATTATTTGAAATCTCACACTAGTTCTGAGTTCTGACTCACACTTCATATTAATAATCACAAAAAAATTTACATCTACCTTTATTGAATAACAATTACTGGGTGCCATGAAGACCAGTCTATGGATTAAGGTGAACTGATTTAAACTAATTCCACATATAATAAAGGTGATGATAAGAGGATTAAAAAAATAAGGATAATGTGTAACAACCTGTTCTGCCCTTACCCTTTAGCAGTAATGAATCCATCATGTTAATACTTCATTTCCTTTATTTTGCTGTACCACTGTTCAGAACAATATCTTGGATTTGAGAAAGCCAGGGCCTGGTGCACGTGTAATAAATAGCTGAGGTCTTTTTCCTTCCCCTTTCTGCTGTACCCCACAACAGCTTGTCCATGTTCATATGTGTTGAAAGACATCCCTTTTCATAGGATCATAGAATCACAGAATGGTTTGGGTTGGAAGGGACCTTAAAGATCATCTAGTTTCAACCACCCTGCCACGGGCAGGCACACCTTCCACTAGGGCTCAAAGCCCCATCCAACCTGACCTTGAACACTTCCAGGGATGGGGCATCCACAGCTTCTCTGGGCAACCTGTTCCAGTGCCTCACCACCCTCATAGTGAAGAATTTAATCCTTATAGCTAATCTAAATCTACCCTTTTTCAGTTTAAAGCCATTACCCCTTGTCCTATCACTACATGCCCTTGTAAAAAGTCCCTCTCCAGCTTTCCTGTAGACCCCCTTCAGGTACTGGAAGGCTGCTATTAGGTGTCCCCAGACCCTTCTCTTCTCCAGGCTGAACAAACCCCTCTCTCA
>NW_008825616.1:2903083-2914115 GCF_000699105.1 Pygoscelis adeliae
CTTCCCTCCAGCGTGTCGACCACACCGCTCAGCTTGGTGTTATCAGCAAACTTGCTGAGGGTGCACTCGATCCCGCTGTCCATGTTGCCGACAAAGACGTTAAACAGCGCTGGTCCCAATACCGACCCCTGAGGAACGCCACTCATCACTGGTCTCCACTTGGACATTGAGCTGTTGACCACAAGTCTTTGAGTGCAACCATCCAGTCAATTCCTTATCCACCGAGTGATCCATCCATGAAATCCATGTCTCTCCAAGTTAGAGAGAAGGATGTCATGGGGGACAGTGTCAAATGCTTTGCACAAGTCCAGGTAGATGACATCAGTTGCTCTTCCCTTATCCACCAATGCTGTAACCCCATTGTAGAAGGCCACCAAATTTGTCAGGCACGATTTGCCCTTAGTGAAGCCATGTTGGCTGTCACCAATCAGCTCCTTATTTTCCATATGCCTTAGCATAGTTTCCAGGAGGATCTGCTCCATGATCTTGCTGGGCACAGAGCTGAGACTGACTGGCCTGTAGTTCCCCGGGTCTTCCTGTTTCCCCTTTTTAAAAATGGGGGTTATGTTTGGACACCGTTTGGGAAAATACTTGTTGGCCCAAGACAAAGCTGTGTCATAGATAATGTTAACATTTTAACAATATATAGAAGCAAAGGTCAGTGTTCAGAGCTGTGCCTTGTTCAGTTTACTAATACAGATGTAGTCTGGCACCATCCAGTGTTTGTCTGTGTTTGCACAGTCTGTGAAATGGCTGGCTCCCAACTGACTAACACTCCCCCAAACAATGCCTGACTGTGGTTCTGGGTGAATATGAACCCAAGACCTTTCCCAATAGGTTGGTTGAACACAGCCATAGTTCTTGTGCATGAAATAAGATAGCTTAGCAGTAAAGATGCAAAACAAGAGCAGGTCCTCACCCAGTTTATTCACTACTGTAAACATAGACTAGAACAAGACAGAGGTCCTTACTACCTTATTTGAGGAAGGACTTGTTTGTAGGATACAGTAAACATTAAGTTAGTCCTTAGTGTCTCCATACAAGGGCAATAATATACATATAATGTCTCCAGTCCACATATAATGTCTCCAGTCCATTGAGGAATTTAATCCTATGATGAAAATCCAATAAGTAGTGCCACATCACATAAATTCCAATGGAACAATGGTATTTGTTTTTTGTCTTACTCAAATTTTGAATGAAATCTGATGTCTTTCTCTGATTCTATGCTGTAAATCCTGATGGTTGGTTTTTTTCTCCCTACCCTCCCTGTCCTAGGGTTTTGTTGTCGCTCTTCTATATTGCTTCTCAAATGCAGAGGTGAGTAGCAAGTACATAAGATTATCAAAATCTTTTAAACTCAAGGGCCTCTTTTGTTTTTCTTTTTTTTTTTTTTTCCTATTTCCAGAACAGATCTGTGCTTTCATCTGTTCCTGAAAGCATGAAATACCCATATCTCTTTTTCCCCTGGTACCTTTGTTGTTGACTTTATTTGTATTCATACAGTTCTGACAGAAGGACACAAAATAAGCTTTGAAGCAATGACCCTTTACAAATGGTTGGTGACTTTCCTGTCAGGGGATTTTTTTTTCTGCTTTATGTCCGATAGCTATCATGATGATGTCTCAAAGGAAAGCTTGTAACACTTCTTACTTTCTTTAGGTTTATTTTCTCCTAGTGAGTTTCTTCCCTTTCCCTTTCCTTTTCCCTTTCCCTTTCCCTTTCCCTTTCCCTTTCCCTTTCCCTTCTCCAGGGCAGCCTGTGTGTTTTCAGTTGTTTTGTTCAAACGCTTTCATTCCTTTTTTTTTGTAACATTGTTAGAATTTGAATAAATTCCCTGTAGTACATTTTGGAGAGTGTGTAATTTTAAAAACTAACAGCTTCCCCCAGAAAGGAGGAGAGTTATCCGGATTTCCTTGTGTAAACACTGTATGGATTGCCAGAATACGCTTGCACTTTCCCAAAAGCCATGAAACAAGAGCCATGAGAAAATGTAAAAATGCATCTCATCTTCAGAAAAGTGTGTAGATTAGATGAGGAGAATGACCCACTAATGGTGCCTCAGTCTCCCCACTAGCTTACACTGAACACTTTCATAGAGATGGCTAAATGGAGGTGAAATTAATCCTACCCAAGGATGAATGATGCCTAAAATATGTTTGTTACTTAGGAAAACAATTTATAATGGCCATTCTAGTGCTGTTCTCAGAGAGTGGCTTCAGGACCAACTGTAAATACAGAATGCTCTACTTCCCACCTGCCTTCTGTCTGCATAGACTGCTTGCCAACAGCCTTTAAATAGCTTGCATATTGTATCTTGCAACACACAAATCTACTAGGTGTTGAAAAAGGGTCAGGCAGAGTGTGATCTCTGGCCTCAAGATTAAGTGCTATGGGTTGGCTTGCGTTCATGCTGCTTAGGGATAACTGTTTCTGGAGCAGATCGGCCACTCATTACAACTTGGCAGTGGATCCTTCCTGCATCTGTTATGGTTCCCTGCAACCATAAAAACTAATATTTTCTCTGTGTGTGTTCCTTCAGTTTTAAGTATCTGTAACAATGTGAGAGATTGTGCTGCTGCCAAGCAGGGTGGTATCTGAATGGGATGGAACAGGTATTGTATGTCCTGTTTTTTGGAATAAGGTACACAGGAGTGTTGAAGGGCCTTGAGCTTTCTGGGATAGTACTGGAGTACTGGCTTGGTGGAGGAAGCCCCCTTTTATTTACCAGAGTCTTGAAAGCTCCAGCGGGCATGTTCTGTCCATAATTGAAGCTGCACACAGGAGCTGGCGTGTCTGTGTGGTTAACAGAGAGAATAAAGGCAGAATAGGGGCCACCTTAATGATAAATATTGCCAGTGACTTTCAGGGAGCCCTGATATCCAAGATGTACTTCTTCATGTCACACCCTCCTTTCTGTACATCGCTGTAGAGCCCATACCTAGTAGCAGATTAGACAACAGAATTACTACATGAATTCCTAAGTTCAGAGTACTTAAATCACATTTGTCCATACATACATCCCCTGTAAGAATTAATAGTTTCACTTAACAGTTTATTTCTGCATTTAATTTGGAGTGGGTTTGTGCTAATGGTGCTACAACTATAACGCTGCAATAGATTTCCAGTACTAATGACAGCCACAGAAGATGACAGCTATGTGGTTAGAAGCATTTGACATATCTTCTTAATTTAGGATGGCATTTGTAAATTACTTTGCAGACATTCAGGAGAGCCACCCCCCTTGAAGGAGAACTAGATGGAGATGAAGCTGAATGTGAATGTAACAGGGCACAGGGAGCAATTAATCCACAGGAGCAGACTGCTCACGTGAACAGTGGCAAGGACTGGGTGTTTCCTGCACCTACTTGCTCTCCCTCTGCTACAGCTTTGACTGTGAGCTGCTTTATGTAGGGCAACAGAACCTAGTTTCCCACTGTCACCTCGCCCCGGTCCCCATAGTGTCAATAGCAGGCCGTTGACCTCCGGGGTTGTTCAACCTAGTTGTTAGTTGTATGTCAGATGGTAAAAAAAAACAGTTTTGCCTATGCTTTTGAGGATCTCCAAGACCTCTCTCAAATGTAATATGTATTCAAGTTGACTCAGTATCTTTCAGAGTCAGTAAGGAGTCTTTAAGAGGGATTTCAATCTGGATAAACTGAAAGCCTGGAGAAGGACCCTTATTGAACATAGCAGGTCACAGCAAGGAGGCACAGAAGATTCAGTATGAGGAAAAACAGAAATTATACAAAAAGGTAGAAACATTTATGAAGCAGACCTACAACAATAAGCGAAGAAACTGCAGTCAAAAACTTCCCTGTCATCCTCTGAATTTTGGAAATTAAGTCTGTTTATTTTCAAAAGTGAATAGGGACATAGTTTAAGTTCTAAAAATGTGTTAAGGCTTAATCCTGATTGATTTGGGTGCCTTTGTGCATCTGGGCTGAGTAGTCAGGCAGACATTTTGGCATATTTTACCTTCAATGTCCACTAATTCTTAATTTTCTGATTTTCTGTTTTTAAATTCCTTTTCTATAGGTTCAAAGTGAACTGAAGAAACAACTGTGCAAATGGCAGTATCAAGAATACCTGAACTTCACACACAAACACGGGGCTTTGTCCAGAGAAAACAGTCCAGTCAACTATGTCACTCAGTTATCACTGCTTGAAAAAATCAGTCCAAAAAGGAAAACATCTGTGTACCAGAATGGTGTAACTTCTGTCTGAGCTTTTCTAGCAGGATGAGTTGCTGTGACGTTGTAACATATTACCTAAGAAATGGCCCGATTGGATCCTTTATGGCTTTCCATAGTGTCAAGAGTCTTCTACGAATTTCTTGTGAGCTGCTTTTGTCACCTGGTACAGATCAGTCTCACAACCCTGGTTCTCTCTCTCCTTAAGCATATAAAATCCACTTGTTTTGTTATGAAAAGCCAGACCTTGAGCTAGTGTGAATCAACAGGTTAGCAGCCAAAAAAAAGGAACTACATTAATTCCTCCCAGGCCCAGCATGTTTGTCACGTCTTTGTTAGTGTTTCCCTAAATTTCCAGTTTTCAAGAGCACTATTTCTGATCTTCTTTTGAAACAGTTATGGGGTGGCAAAGGTTTGCCGTAATGATTAGTGATGTTTTACTAGTTGTTTCGAGACTTGAGCCGAGTTAATGGGAATTATACACAGAAACTTGCTAAGCATCTACCTATGGAGCTGCAACCTCCTTTAAAAGGAATCTCAAGGTGTCTCAAGAATGACACAAAAAAAGAATGAGTTACATTATCTGCTTGGTTTTTTTTCTTCCATGCCTGTTGAACAGAGATATTAAATTAGGCCAGAGGACCCCAAGCCCTTTCTTGTCCATGGGAAAACATGGAGTAGCTGAATATTAGGCAGATTATGTGTGTATGAAGGAAGAACATAGAGCAAACCCAATGCAGTGTGCCAGCTGGGCTACCTTGAGCTCAGAATAACTTACAGACCTAGTCTTAATGCCCAGATGATGGTCCTTGTGTAGCTGGAACAGACCTTCTGCCACCATAACCTTGAAAGCTGGCTGGATCCTTCAATACAATACACAATTAAACTGTGGTTTTGTGCTTTTTTGGGGACCTCCCTTTGAGGACCAATCTGCTGTGATTACTGTGATTATCTCAGTCCTGCCCATCATTTCTGGGTTCATTATCACTCCACTCAATGATGTTTCTGGGGTCAGAATTATCAACACAGCAGTGTGGTCTAGTGAAGCAAAGTATGGTCTAGTAAAACAGAGTGAACCAATGTTGTGCTTGCATCACTTCTTTGGGTGGCCTTCCACTTTCTTCGGGACTGAGTTGGACTCTACCTCAAACTGTCCAAAAGTAAAGAAAGGGCACACAAGGTACACTAGACACAGCTATAGTTCCTTTCAGGATAGGCCCATTCCCAGGACAACCTGCATTCAGACTTGAAAGCACTGCTAGAGACCGCGGCCATTCAAGTACATGTTGGCTTTCTGTGAACTGCAATATCAGTTTAACTTTAAAAAGCTCTGCTCCAGTCCCTCATTTTGTTCTACTCTTTGTTAATTATTTAGGCCAGGAGACATTTGACTTTGTGGAAACCTCTTTGCTGATTTTAGGTGTTTCATCTCTAGTTCCATTATCAGAGCAGAGATGAATTGTCCAGATTTCTATAAATATGATTCAGATCAGTCCTTTATTAATTAGGCTTTTAACCCATCTGTCCCAATGAATCAGATGTCCTCTATAAGGTGTCATTTTGTCTATTCTGACCTCCTTATCAGTTTTCCTTGTAAAAGTAACCTTTGCTCCTGTGTTGTTTGTTGCCTAGCATAGTGATGTGAACATCTTTGTATGATGTACATCTATAAAAGGCAAGTGATAATTACAGCTGTGGTGAGTTTGTAAATTTTAGTTATGTCAGTTTGGATATTTCATTTGAGACTACAAAAAAAGGACAGTCTTATAATTGTGTTTACTATGGATACAGTTTTGAAGCCAATGAATATGTACAGTTTTGACCTTTTAATCCAAAAAAAGATTTACATTACATGATCCTGCAGCCTGCGTTAATGCCCCACTCCCCTTCCAAGACACCATCACTAAGACACAGGTCTGTGGTACCCTGCTTCTATCCATTTTTGAGAGAAGACTGTTAGTTCAGGTATCTGACTACTTCTGAAGATTTTCTTGAGGAAATAGTTGTGGTAAACATTGAGTTGTCTGTATGAAGGAATTGACCCATATTTCTTCATCTGCCTTTGGGGAGGAACAAAGTTAGAGTGAATTATTATTCTGCTTTTGGCTGACCTGGGAATGTTTCTTCTGAAAAAAAAAAACTGGCCTGAGGCTTTATGTTATGGAGACTTCTTCTCCCAGTACAATCTACCCTTTACTTTCTCTCCCACCTAACTTCATTATTTATTTGGTGCATGTATCAGCCATCTCGTGTCACATAGCAATTCCCACTTCCCAGCTGAGCTCCCAGGATGGTCTGCGTTTGACTTTAAGACCTGCCACCTCACTATATGTCTTCTTCCTTTATTACTGGGAAGCTTCTTTAACGGACCAAGGATCCAGAGGAAGGAGAAATGATGGCAAAGAAAGGTGATAGGTCTCAGTACACCACGAAGAATCTTTCCATCAGCCATTCAGTGTTCAGCCTCCTCATAAAAATTGAACAGCTCTAGCAACCCCACCATTCCTACCAGACCCTGCAACCTAGTTTGTACCCATATACCATCACCGTGCACATTCAGCTTGCATTAACTCCCCAGATATCCCCTTTTGCCTCAAGCTCTTTCCAGTCACCCTTAGAACTCATCTCACAGAGATCCAACCCAATGCCTCAAAAGTTCTCCAGCAACCTCAGCAATACACCAGCTACCTGCCCTGCCTGTCCTTTGTCCAAAATGCCCCTGCATCCCCCCCAATGCTATTAACATTTCCAAGCCTTTTGCTTTTCATTTTGGATGAGGATGTGTAAGCCATAAGCTGGAATCAAGGGCTATATGAAGATATTCTGCATATATACAAAGCCACTATTTACCTAATTTATATAAAGGGCACACTTGAAACAACCTGGTGATGAGGTTTATAATCTTGGGGAGTGCAAAAGTTTCTTGGATAAAGGTTTTGTTTGGGCTGTGAAAAGGCTGCTCAGCCCTTCTCGATGGCACATCTGAGGACATGATGGTGTGTGTAGGAATAGGGAACGTTTCAGAGATATGTTGCTTGACAGCAGGCCTGCGCAGGCAGCAAAGGGATTGTCACAAACGGTGTCTAGAAGTGCTGTGCGGTCTGCATGGAGGCACTGCCATCTCGTGGTGCGTGGTGTGAGCCGGGCATGCTGCTGGCCTTTCTGGATGTGTGCAGTCGGGAAAGCTAGGCAGTGCACCGAAAGCTTCAGTAGGAAGCTGAGATATGCCCTCTCCCAAGTGAGATTTACATGATTGCCAAAGAACAGCTGCAATATATCATTAAGTTATATGAGCTAGGAAAAGCTGCTTTCTCTTCCTCTAATCCCCTAGCGTCTTTTACACAGTTTAACTCTTCAAGTATTATTTTTAAATCCCTTTACAAACTACATGACAACCTGGAACAATTAAAAACAACTGTTCCAGTTGTTTTTCTTGGTGTTGCAGCAAAGACAGGTTGTTAAGGTAACTGAAATTTCTCACCAAGAGTTGATTTTTAAATCTTACAGTGTCAACATATTTTTTCAGAAAGTTTGATTGTGTGGACTCCATATTAAAATAAATCCTTCCAGCAGGCAGCTTTACCTGCTTTGCCAATGCTGAGTTTCCCCAAGGTTGCCTAATCCACCCAGAGCTGGATAGATTTTCAGATCAGTGCAGAGGGATGGTAGAAGGTATTGCAAAAAACCAGGCCAGAAAAACATGAAAGGTTTCAGTGCATCTCAAACTAAGAGAAGAAATAATTAATCAATTTAAAAGTCCATTGTGTGACAGAGAATATTCTTCAGGAAAAATTAAATGTTGTGATAAGAAATACCCAATGTGATACTCTTTGTGTAAAGCAAAGGTGGTGTTTAGCTCACAGGTTATGGTAGCTAAATTTAGGCATCTGTATTTTGCAGCCTATATATGATTTGGATGTCTAAGCCAGTGGAAGTATTAGCAATACAGTTAGTGAAATCCATGAGCCACTCAACTCTCCCTAAAGTAAGCACCTGCATTTGGTCAACTGTATAGCTGTCTAGACATCACTGGCTATTGGAGTTGGATTCTGTTGCATAAACATAGCTACTAAATGCCATTTGAGATGTCTTGGGGCATCCAAGACATCTGTGCTGTCCTGGAGATATGATTCAGATTTTTGGACACTTATACTTTTCTGGAAGAGCAGCTGGAGGCCAGGGAGGACACCACACAGCTTTCAAAATCACACTAGCTACTTGCATTTAAGCATCCAATCCGTGCTCTTGGTGTCTATTATCTGTAATGAAAGCTTGGGCACCTAGTCTGTGTGTACATGCCTTCCTATTCCTTCAGTCCTACTCCATGAGATAAACTCTACCCTATAGCTAAAGCATATTAAAGGATGGTCATAGTTTGATTTCTTTGTATTCAGGCTACCTGTGTGGTTGCATCACAAGCATGTTACGACTTTCTTATCATCTATTAAACTGCTGTGCAAAAATGACTCCTCTCCAGCAAACCCAATCTCAAGTCAAGTTGAGTTGAGTGGGCAAAGTTGATTGAATCCACACCCAAGATTAAAACCAGACTTTAAAAGAGCCTAGCCCAACGATGGATAAGTGACTAAATCATGGAATGCAGAGATGGGTCCAACTTTTTTGGAAATCCAGTGGTTACTGATTGCTCAACTATTGGAATAGGCTACAGAAACTGCCAGATACAGTTTGATGGCTGTGCCCACTAGATAGAAGTTGCCAGAAATAGTCCTTTGGTAAAGTCAGAGACCTAACCTACAAGTCTTGATGATGTAGGGTTAAAAAGTGCTTTCAAATCAATTTAAACTAGAGATAAGGAGAAATTAAAAAAATATATTAAAGAATTTTTTTAGCATTTGAGTGAGAATTTTTCAATTTCAGAAAAGACAGCTGGATTCAAGGCAATACTCTCCTTGGTGTGTTGACAGACCTAGTAAATGAGGTTTTCCCGGTGTCTGGTTCTTCGAGCAAATGTGCTATAGTGTGGTATTGTTTCTTTAAAATTGTGGATATTTACCATAGGGCTTTCAGAGTGGGCTGAAATACTTTTGGAGGTGCCTTTTCTTTCTCTGCCTCTTAAAAAGGAGCCTAAAAAAATCGCTTAGACTAGATGTAACCTTTAGAAATAAGGCCTTTTCCAGATTCCTTGTTCCACATTTGCTAATCTCCCTGTTTAGTAAGATAGTGACTGATGCAACCCTTCTGCAAAGGGTGGAAGGGGGACACACATCCTGTGCTGCGTCATCCAGCACTCAAAGAAGGGGCTGAGGCTGCCTCAGATCACCCAGTAAATCCATGCAAATGGATTACCATAGGGTATTTACAATGATTTGAAATATAACAAAAATGAAAATCCATATATCTGCCCTGTCCCCCTCCGCTCCCATCCTGCCCATGGGCCCAAGACCCATTTCAGCCCAGGCCATGCCTCAGCAATGCTGTAGGATGCTGATCTCCAGCTTTGCAATAGCCCTGCCGCACCAAGGGCTCCACTGGTCTGGGACGGATACATAGGCTGACATCCCGGCCTGGCCTTGGACCTGCCTTGGACCTGCCTTGCCACGATGAACTTGCCTGATGATCTGGACTCTTGGTTGAACCTGGTCTCTGTCTCCAGACCTTCCTTGCTTCCTCACTGGGGCTGTGACTGACCCTACTGCCCATGCGATGCCCCTTGTCTCCCAGCCCCCATTCCTCAGGATCAACTGGCCCTGGCTGCTCCCTGACAGATCTCTAACCTCAGTTTCAATATATATATATGTCCACTTCCCCATCAAGGATGAGGCTCCAAATATCTGTACTTTGGCTAAACAATGAGGGAGAATAGCAATTGAAAGATGTAGCCTCTGTGGAGGGTTCACAGATCCATGAGGGTTAGACAAAGACTTACGGTGGCTGAAGCTGAGGAAAAAGATGGGAGAAATATCAGAAATAGGTCATCTACTGTGGAGTCCTCTGTTTCAGTAGCGTGAACGTACCTGATCTTTTGAAAATGAACCCGATGATAAAACTCTTGAGGTTTGCTTTGACTGCAAAAGAAATGAAGCCTTGAAGCATATCAGATGTTATAGAGACCAATATTTTTCCACTTTTGCCAACAGGCAGTGCCTTTGTTTGAGGACAACAGATTTTCTTTTCCTGTTTAGACCCCTTAGAAATAACATGTAGACCCCAAAGGACCTATGGATCAAAGCTCAGAGCCACAGGGCCTATCAGTTGCAATGGAGAGTGTGTTGCATTTGTATTAGCAGTATCAGACCATACTCATGCTTGATACTGATGCAGTGTGCTAAAGAACTTCCTCATGTAACTCTACTGACTGATGGTGAAGAAAGAGTGAAAAAGGTGAAGACTTCATGCCTGGTTGGTCCAGGACTGACTTGTCCCAGCAGAATCCAGGGACTCCTTCCCATGAGGCAGGAAGCTAACCCTTTTAGCCCAAACAACCCCATCCTGCTGCTTCAGGAAGAAATACGCTACTCTGTAACTTCACAGACAAAAATTTCTCTTTGGTGCAATTTTATATCAGAACGGACTTATACAAAATGATAATACATTTATTGTGTCATCTACAGCAGTATACATGTTAAAAACAATTTCTCAAAACACAAAAAAGGTTAGAAAGCAGCAATTGATATCTGTGTTTCCACCTCATAACAAAGCTGAATAACCCCAGATCCCATTACCAATTAAACCAATTTTGACCAAAAAAGGTCAGTATTAGACCCAACAGGCCAGTAAGTTTGTACCTTGACACAGTCAAAAGCCAAAATACAGCTTTCCATCCAATAACTTGGTACTTCTCTTCTCAGAGCTACAGCATGTTACATTGCCACTAAATT
>NW_008825616.1:2914146-2978960 GCF_000699105.1 Pygoscelis adeliae
CCAAATATTTATTTTTACAGATTATACCGGTACACAAAGGCCTCTTGAGACTTCTCTGCAAGCACAAAGTCCATCGGAAAAGATATATCCGGAAGCCTAAATCATTTCAGACACTGAAGACTGTCATGTCACACAGTGTCATATCACACAGTAATTCTTTACATGGATGAATTCCCCAAAAGAAAGCCAATGGGAAATTGCAATTTTAATCATAAGAAGGTGAAAGACCACGAGGCTCAAAACATTGTTCAAGCTCTGCTGGTGTGTTTTCATACACAAAGTACAATGTGTATTTAGCTGAACTTAGTTCTTTAGTACAGGTATGCATGGAGCTTAACATAGAGCATCATTAACTACTACTGCATACTCCATATCTTCCTAATGTTATTCTTAAATGCAATTCTGAACTGGTTGCACGTGCCTGACTGCTAAAAGAAGAGGGTAAAATCCTAACTTTTTTTCACTGCATGTGCACTATATACCATGGCTTGTTTCTGGACACAGGAGTGCTGGTCATATGGACACAATCTGACAGAGAGAACAAGACTTCCTGACAACTACTCTCGGTGAGAGCCACTAAGTCTTTATCAGGCATTCACCTCCCCCAAATCTGGTTGGTAATACCCAACAGAAGCCACCCCTAAGCTTTTCAAGACCATTATTTCTCAGCATGCATGAAACAGAACAATAGTGACTGGGCAAAGTTGCCAGGGGAAAAGTCATCTACATGTAGACTTCCACAGTGTCAACATCTGTCTCTGATCTGGCCAGCTAGACTTCCTGGTGGAGAGAAACAGATACTTGCAAATTATGAATCATCTCACCCTTGAGTAGACATCAAAAATATGTTTGATGCTTATACTTTAAAATTGCTCATTGCTCTCTTGTGACTACAAAGGCAAAGTGGAGAAACTAGATCAAAGGAAGATCTTCACTATTGATGTCTAAAGTTAAGTGATGTGGGTATCTCCTCAGCTGCCTGCTTGGTGACACAGGATCTTTTCCAGGACTTTGCCTATGAGCCAGAATGCCTAATGCTGAAAGTGCCAGATGTTGAAAGGGACACATATTTAATATAGCCCTTGATATTTAACTCCCTAAGAAATAAAATCAGGTAAAAACAGATATTTGATTGCATCTTTGCATTATGTACATTTCTACAGTTGCAGACTCAGGAGTCCAGCAGACACTGCCTTCACATAGATATCAAAGTCTAGCTATCTGAGTTTGGAGCTGAATCCCATCCAGTGAGTTTTTCTCAGTTTCCTAGATATCCACACAGAGCTCTTAGATATGACATAGGAGCTGTAGGAGACACTAATCTTGTCTGGCAGGTGGAGCCTAAGTGGGATCCCAGGTGGTGTCCCACATATCCTGCTCTATCTGCTCTTACTACCTTGTCTTGCGTCCCTTTAGACCTTCCATGCTATAATAGCTCTGCTGAGGTTATATTTATTGCACTGCAGTGTCATGGAGCCGTTGATTTTAAGCAGCCTACATTTCTCTGGAAGCCTTGCCCACATAAGAAAACCTCAGAACAAAAAAGAAAGTCTTACTATCATGAAATCACATAATCAAACCGAGGAGGAAAAGCTTAATTTGTTGAACTTTCTAAATACATCCACTGAATGTAGAAACTATGAGGACTACCTTTGGCATTTGGATCCTGTACTTTGTCACGTAAGGAGGCTTCATAGGATTCATGGCAGCTGTGAAATCACAACTTGCATGTTTCTGCAGATGTTGAGGATGCAGAGGGGTAAGTACAGTAGCTTCATCCAGGGTGCAGCATCTGTTCTACCTGTATCTTCTCAAACCAACCGCTCACTGTGAAAAGGCTAGAGAGACCTGGTTACACTGCTCTTTCATCCTGGCCCTTCTGTAATATTGGGATATAGATACTCCTTGTGATTATAGCTGACTAACAGTGGTCATGCTTTCCTCACCATCTCCTCTCTATCATTTTTTGTCAAAGTGGATATTGGATGGGAGGCATTGAGAGGTTCATCAAAGACTGGATGATGCTATGTGCAGAAAGCTGAAAAATCAGTCATCTAGATTGTCCTAGGAAAAAAGTTTGTAGTAACTCATCCTCAGCTCTTTGCAGCTGTACTTTTCAAGCTTTTTTTGATCTGTGAGAGCCTTCACATAATTACAGGTAAGACAAAAGCCCTTCAGGAGCCTTACAAGCGTATATTACTATATACAAAGGATGAACTTATTTTCCTTGATCATCTTCCATGATGATCTTCTTCAGAAATAGTCTATTCATGAGTCCATTCAGAAATGGTCTCCATGGACCACAGGTTGAAAACCTCTGCCATAAACAATTGTTTCTGAAACACTACTGAAAAACAATTTCAAATAACAAGGCAAATAAAGCTGATGAAATGAATGGGTTTTGCATTTCTTTTATTGCCACTGTTTACTAAAGTCACTCCGGACATTTTTTTTGCTATACCCTCTGAAATTTTTATATCTAATTTCTGACAGGGCTGGGCTAGAAAGATAACGTGAAGTTAGGTAACTGCATGGTTCACAGGCCAGATTTAGTAGGGATTTAGTAGCAGTGTCAGACACATGAGCACTGAAACCTCACAAGCTGACACAATCAGTATATTTTTTGCCCATCTGAATGTTGATTTCCTGCAGTATGTTGACTGAATGAGTGTCCTATCCCTTTGATTGGTGACAGCAGCAATACAGCTTCTCTTGCAAGGTTATAACTGAAACCAGAAAAGGAGAAGATTGGGATAATTTCTGCCTTTAGATCTGACTGAATAAAAGCTGCTCAAAAAGTAAATCTCATTTATACACTTTCAAGAACTGGAAATCCTTCTCTTAGTTTTTATTGTTACTTTTTTTCCCAGGGTGTTTGGCATGCTGCTTCCAGTTAATTTTTCTGCTGTTCTCAATGGATTTGCATATGCCTGTGTTTGCTGCTTTGCATTGTTTTTGCTGCCCAAATTGAGATTAGAGCTGAAACAAATGCAGTTTAATAGCATGATTATTTTTAGTCTTATCTTTCAGCTGCATGATCAAAGATAAACTGTAGACTTTATCTGAAATAAAGCTGTTCATATTTCAGGAAGGGAGAAAAGAGCTGGAGGCAAGATTAGTATGACAAGGAGCATAAGGGAGCCAGGAGTTATTTTAATGTGGAATTCAGAAACAGGTTTCTAACCAGAACTAACTGCCAGAAGAGTGAAGTTATCCAATAACTTTCCAGTGGGAAGAGAAGGTGAGAAGAAGAAAAGCCTACTGAATTTTAAAAGGGGAGTTGATCAGTTTAGGAGTGGGAGTAATATGCTGTGAAAACAATGGCAATTACAGAGTTTCCTTCAGATTAAGTGTCCTTATGGCACTGTGCTGCTCTGGAACACCTGAGGATCAGAGTCCAACAGCTCTAACTCTGCTAAATATGTTTCGTTCTTTTTTTAGTTACTGATTTCTTTTGTCCATGGGATTTATGAAAAAAAGCTGAATCTTTGAGCTAACCAGAGGTCCTGCATAGCCCTTCACATGCAAGCACAGAAGCTATCATGTTATGCAGTAGCAGAATTCCGTCCATTGATACGACAATATTATGAAAAGCCACAAATTTACAAAATTACGTGGACAAGGCAAATTATGGCAACTAGTCCTTTCATCACTACTGAAGAAGGTCAAATTCTCCCAGGTCAGGTTTTGAGCAGGACTCTAACAAACACTGTATTGTGTCTGGTTCCGGTCCCCACAATTCAGGAAAGATGTGGTCAAACTGGGGAGGGTCAAAAGGAGGGCCATGAAGATGACCAAAGGGATGGACAACCTGCTCGACAAGGAAAGATTGAAGGAGTTAGGTCTTTTCTCCCTGGAGAAGAGAAGGCTCAGGGGGGACCTCATCACAGTATTCCAGTACTAAAAGGGTGGCTACAAAGAGGATGGAGGCTGTCTCTTCACAAGGACCCACATGGAGAAGACAAGGGGAACAGGTACAAGTTGCACCAGGAGAGGTTTCACCTCGATATAAGAAAGAAATTTTTACAGTGAGAACAATCATTCACTGGAACAACCTCCCCAGGGATGTGGTAGAGTCCCCATCACTGGAGGTTTTCAAGATGTGATTGGTCAGGGTGCTAAATATTCTCATCTAGGCTCCCTTTCTCATGATACGTTGGACCAGATGATTGTTTGAGGTCCCTTCCAACGTGGGCTGTTGATTCTATGATTCTATGAACTGTTCTGCATTCCCTTCTGGAAGGTATCGCACACTTGTCATTGACAACGAAGAGAGTCTATGGAGAGTCATCTTTGCAAAGGTAATCTCAAATTATCAGCACGGTCAGTTCCTGCCCACTTCTGGTTGTTATTTAGCCTTGTAATTGAAAGACACAGTTCTTTAACTGCAATGATGGAAGCTGCTGAAAAGGAGGAGCTAGACACCAAATAGAGTGTCTGAATTTGACTTCCAAACTGCAGCTTTTTTGCATTTCATTCTGTACTCACCTGCCCTTCAGCTCCTTCCCTTCCCTCACCACCCCACTTTAACACCTGGTTTTCAAATACAAATACTTAAATGAGGCAGAGGAACTTGGGTGTTTTTCCTCTATGAAGTAAAACTCCCACAACTAAACATTTAAATTTCATTACCTGGGCTCTGAGTTTCAGGTATACTAAATGTAGATGAAGGTAAAAGGAGGTGAGGTCACCATGCAGCAATGAAACAAGCCTTGTCCTTTGAAATATAGGTTGTAGTTTTCATCTTGGGATGTTAATTGTCCTCTAGTACCAGCACTCCACAACAAAAAGTCAATAATCAAACAGTGGTTAGATACAGTAAATAGTCACAAAAGCTGCAGCACATAAACTTTTTGTATATTTACAAAAGCAAAATAAGAAAATTAGACAAGAAATACATTATGGACATGGTAGAAAAAATGGCTCAAGGAGCACTGCACACTTGTTTTTCTTTTAATTATGTATTGTTTTTAATAACATAGCCTTTCTAGCTGCAAAATATATTTCACAGTGAAAAATCAAACAAAGCACTGTTACACGCAATTGATATTTACACACGCTTGGAAGCAAACGACCTGTTGGTTTCTTCCATCCTGAAACAAATAGAAATGACAGCCATTGTGAATGGTGGCCATGGATGTCCAGCATCTTCAGCTTACATTCAACATAAAGACTTCTTGAGACCTAATTTGTGCGATGGCATCAGAGTCTGGTTTAGATAACTACGTACACCTGAATTATGATCTTTCCAGTAACACTGAGAAAGTTCAAGTGACTAAGGAAAGCCACATTTACAAGTGCATCAACACTGCCAATAAAAAAAATTACAGTAGAAGGGGGTTGCTTGTATAATACATTGTATATTAAATATGTCAAGAGATACCATTTCTTCTAGTAAATCCAGTGCTGGTGAAAGGTACTGAAGACTTCAATTTGTTCACTGAACAAGAAACACAGGGACTGCAACAGCAGAAATTTCCCCTCCACTGCCCTCCGATTTGTCTTGCTCCTGAGCATTGGCTCTAGGAATTTAAGGGGCAAGTCCAAATTTCCATGACTATTCAGTCCTCGGCCTCTCTTGCTGATACCACCAAAAAATAATAGTAATAGTAATGTGCTGAGGCCAAATCCCAAGCCAAAGTGAAGTGGCTTTGTTCTCACACTAACAACAGTTTTCTGTACTGATTTTAATTTAGCTGAGGACCTGGTCTCCAGTGTGCATGATTGGAGGGTGGTTTTGGTGATGTGGACATTTGCCCACGAGGCACTGGACTGAGATCCACCAACTCAAATTGCAGAGCATTGTAGGACAGCCAGGAAAACAATAGAATCCAAAAGCAAGCCTAGAAAAAGCCTCAAAAAAAAAAAAAAAAAAAAAATCCAAACACCTTCTTGCTCTGGACTGAAACATGGCAAAAAGTCTCCAGCTAGAGGCAGTTATTCAACACCTTTTTCTCAAAAGTTCTAATTTATTAATGCTTGAATATTGGCTACTAGCCATTCATGCAAAATATACTTTTTGATTTTTTTAAATAATACTTACAGTATTGTCAATATAATACCTTGTGAAAGCCCATACTACAGAAAATACAAAACTAAATGTTTTCTGTTCATCTAACATTAGATAGTCTCATTTAAAAAATGTCTAAGTATGCATTTACCTGATAGATCCGATTTTCCCCATCTGCCATGTCTTTCTGGCCTCCAAAGCGCATGGTTCCTTGGGAAACTTTCTAAAATAGCTTTTAGCAGCATCTAATGAGAGGAAGCTCCAATCTATCAGTTAAAGACACTTCAATGACTTTTGCAGAGAGTCTGGTAGAGGGGGACAAATTCTGCTCTCGGAGCAGCAAACCAGTGCTGAAAACTTGAAAAAACGGTGTCTGGATCATCTAACTACCACTTAAGATACTGGAGTGTAACGCAAGTGATTTAAACCTTTTTGCTGGCCCTCTGTGCAAGGATAGATTTCACCTGAAAGGGGTGTAAGCATCTCATAAGAGCATGATCCTGTACAAATATGAAGTCAATCTCAACATTTCCATCTGTTTCAAATTATGTTTACATTCATTTACACTGCTACAACTGAGAGCAGGTTATGTCCCATAAAGCACTATATAAGTGTTAAGTATTATAATTAATATTTCTTTCACAACTTTCTGAGACCTTTTTTTCTCCTTTTAAAAATAAGGAAACTAGCATTACTTTTAAAAACCTATGCTTAAAATGACATTAAAACTTTTTTTACCTAAACTAACAAAAACCAGTGAAATTAAAAGCTCACACTCAGCTGACACTAAAATTCTGAGTCTTTCTCTTTCTTTTTTAGTTCATGATCATGTCAACTAACACCAAAGAACAAGCCTGAATTTTGAATTTCCTGGTTACTATTAGTTTCAGTTCAAAACTTCACATTTAAAATGTCATTTTCATTTTTGTTTTTTTTCGATATATGCATACATATACACGCACATATATATATATAGTTTTATATATATATATAAGTTCATAAATCCAAAATGAAGTGAGTGCTAGGACGGTCCTCAAAGCCTTTATGCACTGTATAAAGACTTTTAAGAATTGACATCATTGACATTTGATTGAAGTAGATATGTACCAGTCGTGGCTTTAACTACAAGGCAAAAGTTGAAAGAGCATTTTAGTTCCTCTCAAAGAAAAGCGGTAAGACCATTGGTGGTTAAACAAACAGAATATCCAAAGAGAGAGAAAACTGCCAGGTGTGGGAAGTCATCCAAAGTCTTTATCTTTTCCTTCCATACCATCTTATTGTTCAGTTTAGTTGCTCACCAAAAGCAGATGACTTTTACCTTCCAAGATGATCATGCCAGATCCCTCTTGTGCCTCTTGCTCTGGCAGGGATGACTCAACACACAGAAGTCAACCAGGTTGCAAAGGCACCACACTCTGTGTGACAGCACTACCCCAGCACATGCCATGTTTGCACATGGATGCAGAGGGTTCAAGGTTACCTGGAGGGAAAGGCCATCCTGGAATGGACTTTTGCTCTTAAGGTGGGAGGGAGGGGACAGTTATTTTTATTATTCAAAGAATCCAATCAATCAATCTATCAGTCAATCAGTCAATGCTAAAAATATAGATATATCTCAACTGCATGGCCCTTTTAGAAAATTCACAGCTTAGCTAGAACATAAAGCATTCTCAGAAGTGACCCTGGGTACAGAAAAAGACAGCTGATCCCATCTCTCTTGCCTGCAGTCCCCCACTGATGGATGGTAGCTATGCAGCTTCACATTGGCACAGCAGTTTCTTTAAGTCCACTGGGAACATCTGACTAAATCCAGCTGTGAACTTAATTTTCTGGAGTTCTTCCTGAATTGGCTGGTTTGGTTAACCCAAGAATATTAGCTCCATCCTAAGACTCAAAAGAGAAACACTGCAGAAATTCACATGCCAAAAGACAGGGACAGGCTAAGATATGTTTGACTAGGAAAAAAAAAAAAAAGGCAAATGCAAACCAAAATGGAAACCAATTTGAAAAATAACAATAGTCATTCACAGATTAGTAACAGTTTGGCAACCAAGGATCACAACTGCACAGCAATCACTTGTTACTTCTGACTGACAACGGATTACTTGCAGATGCTCTGAAATGTAAATCATTGAGCGGGTGGGCTTGGCCTGTTGTTTCTCTTTTAAACATTTTTCCATTAACGGCCTTGAATACAGTTGGGTATTTACAGTGATCGTTAAAAAGATGTATATATACACATTTCCTTTGCTTTTTCAACCTCCACAAACATCAAGGAAACGTTGGGAAGGAGAGGAGAGGAAGGGAAAGGGAAAGGGAAAGGAAAGGACAAGGAAAGGGAAAGGGAAAGGGAAGGGAAAGGGAAGGGAAGGGAAGGGAAGGAAAGGAAAGGAAAGGAAAGAGGAAAGGAAAGGAAAGGAAGGGAAAGGAAAGGAAAGGAAAGGACAGGAAAGGAAAGGAAAGGAACGGAAAGGAAAGGAAAGGAAAGGCAAGGAAAGGAAAGGAAAGGAAGGGAAAGGAAAGGAAAGGAAAGGCAAGGAAAGGAAAGGAAAGGAAAGAGGAAAGGAAAGGAAAGGAAGGGAAAGGAAAGGAAAGGAAAGAGGAAAGGAAAGGAAAGGAAAAAGGAAAGGAAAGGAAAGGAACGGAAAGGAAAGGAAAGGAAAGAAAGGAGACCTACACCACCACCAAAACTATGATTTTTTTTTTTCTTTTTAAAGGGATGGTTTTTGGTTTGCTTGTTGATTGATTTGTTTTCCTTAGCTGCTCATGTCGCTAGGTTCTCCGCATTTATGCTGGACATCCGAATCTGAGAGCTGCTCTTGCTCAGAATGGAGAGTTGTGTCCCCCCGTTCACTCCGCTGCTCGCTAGAGAAGGATGACGATGTTTGAAATCCACAGCAAAATACCGGTTGACTTTCCAGCTCCTCCATTTTCTCTTTATTTCTGATTGCACCTTTAGGGAGAAACTTCAAAAGGTCATTTTTTATGTACTTAGCCGCTCGAGGACATGCTGACAAATTATTAAGTTTAGAAAAAACCCCCACAATTTGACAGAACAATTTTTAAGACTATTATTAAACTCCTCACTTCAGCAAAATCTGAAGTAACATCTCCACGTCTGAAAGAGGTCCAGGCATGCAGTGGGAATAACAGCCTGGGTTCTGTGTCTCTGACTTCAGATAATTTAGGATCATCCCAAAGGTGCATAGAAGACCTGTTCAACACTAACTCCAACATGGTTCTTTAGCTAGCTTCTTGGAAAAAATATCCTGTTCTCATCAATGGCCAGTACCAAATGCATACCAAGGAGTCAAAGAAACCAGCAACCAAAAGGTACTAAGCAATAATGAAATAACCTGTCCACAAAGGCAGCGTGTCGCTCACCTGCCATCAATGGATACATGTCTACTGAAAACTTTGCCTCCTGCTTTCAGATCGCCTCTAAGCAGATGACAGCTCTTAGATTCATATACATCTATGACAGTCTCCTTTCCCTTGAGCTTTTTTTTGTGGGCACCCACAGTAAATCACCAACAGTAAAACAATCCATGGTCAGAAGTCCAATTAGAAAGTAAGCAAATATTCTATAGCTTTTCTACTTTTCATTCATCACCAATTTCCTGGCAACCTTGCTAGGTGTGCATGTGTGTACATATATACATAAGATAGTAAGGATTTAATATAAGATCATACTAGCTCAGACAAACATTTACTCAGTCTTTTACCCATTCCTGACAGTAGCCTGTAGTGTATTTCTGAATGAAGTAGCATAAGAACAAGGAAATATGTAGAGATATTTTCTCAACATATTTTTCCAGTCTCCAATAAGCTGCTGTGTCAAAGGTATTCTTGTCTTTAACAGTCATTGCTGGATTTTCCTAGACCAGTACAGTTTTCAAATTGGATCAGCATATACCAAAATGCTAAACAAGTGCTTCAACTGTATGGACATTAACTACAGGGAGGAAAAGTCCAATTGGAAAACTTACACTCTCCTTCTAGTACCGCTAAATTTCTGTTTTGGTTAGAGCATAGATAGGTATAGATTAGATAGAGTGTGGAGGTGTATTAACTCTGTAAAAAGAAAATAGTGCTTGCATCTGTAACAGTGTAATATACCAAAGGTGAACCCTTTCTTACCCTAAGTAATTTAGTGGAAGCATAAGTCATTCTCTAATGTCTTGAGAGGTAAAATGGTTTTAATTAATCTGGTTGTGTTAGTTTGGCTAAGAACAGCCCCCCCACCCTCCAGGGGGTTACAGGATATCTGACACACTGTGCATGTTATCTTGGAAGGTGCTTATCTCCATATTAGTTTTAGGCAAGAACTTCTGGCTATTCTTTTAGCACTTATGGAATATAATAGATGAAACAGCAGTTTTAGGTTGGAGAGGTGGATAGCCTGTAACGCCAGTTAGTGAAGTATGAATGCAGCCACTAATTCCAGCAAGGCATGATCCAGAATTCACCTTCTGAGCTACATGGGACTGAGCCACGAATAATGCTTTAACATTTACCTATGAGTCCTTTAACAGTCATCTTGACAAAGCCCATAAGCAAAGATGACCTATAAGATTGTTTAATGAACTTGAAGAGATTGTTATGGTTATCTGAGAAGGAATCACTTGCATCAGGGAGTCGGAGACCTTTTGTACTAGAGACCAGCTATTGCACGCTGTATGTGAACAAGCATAGAACACCTACTGCACTAAAACTGGTGGAAATAAATGGTCTCAGCCTCCTTCAAAAGAAAAAACGAAGGTGATTTTAGGAGAAGTCTTCTCCTGTTGGACTGCGCAATAGATGTATATCAGTGGAGGAGAGAACGGATGAACTGTATATATTCCTCTTAAGGCAGCCTTAAGGAAGGAGTCTTTTTCCATGAATTCAGAAAACAATTACCTCAGGTATTCAGTCTGATAAACAAAGGCAGGGGAATTTCAATTTGCAGATCAGAACACGTGAATCAGAAAAAAAACAAACGTGGGAAGCTGACGCTAACAGCAGCAGCTGTTGCCATGTGCTGAGAGGAGTGTGAGGCTTGCAAGGTACCCAGGGCATGTCTGAGGGGGTTTCTGGGCACCTGACACTCATGGGCTGTGTGTGTGGAGTGACCGGCCAGCAGGAGTCAGGTCTCACGAGAGGAGAGGGCAACAGTTGAGTGGTGCCAGCTGTCCCATGGCCAGGCCAAACCGTGGGAAGCCGCATATAACCAGCTCCTGGGAAGCACCTGACCAGGAGTGCAAACAGGACACAGGATCTGCTGGGAGCAGCATCAGCAACAGGGCACGGCATCTGTTGGGAGCGGCATCAGCAGTTTGTGCGACAGTTCACGCAGGAAGAGCTGTGCACTCTGCCAGTTGTTGGGCTGCTGCCTGCTCTGCTCACCTGCAGGCTTAGGCTGCAGCCCTGATGGTCACCCGAGCTATCTGGTGGCTGTGCAAGCCTACCAGACAGCTTGAGGTCTCCAGGAAATTAGAATGGTTTATTAGGCAGTGCTTTGAGGTTTTTGGAAGCATGGTGGTAGAAACCAGGCAAGAGCTGCGCTCTGCAGCAGACAGGAATCAGCTACCTAGCCAGGCTAGCCTGGGAAGAATGGATGCAGCCGCCCAGACAGAGCTTGCTATCAGGGAAGCTGCTGTCCAGGTAGAGGGATGGAAAGACTGAACCCGCCTCCTGGGTGGAAGAGGGTGAGAAGCTCCACCTGCTCAAGGTGGGTTCTGGTGGAGTCATTCAGGCAGCAGGTGGAGGAGCTGCAGGAGGAAGTTAGCAGGCTATGCTGTGTTAGGGAGGGTGAACAAGAAATAGAGTACTATTTGAGACTTTGCAAGAAGAAATATTAGGGCCCTGTGGCACTGACCTCCAATGACTACCAGACAAAGAGCTTCAACAGAGAACAGACAGCACCTTGGAGAAGGAGGTGCCATGGTCTCTGGTGACCCCGTGGGAACAGGTTATCACTTCACTCCCCTTCTTCTTACGTACCATCCAGCAACAGTTACTGAGACTTGTCAGCAGACAAAACCAATGAGCAATATTCACAGGGATAAACTATACCAGCAGCACATAGTAAAAGCTGCAAAAGGAAGCAACGAGTGCTAGTAGTGGGTGACTCTCTGCTGAGAGGCACGGAGGCACCCATCTGTCGGCCTGATATACAGTCAAATGAAGTTTGCTGCTTGCGAGGAGCCAAGATCCAGGATGTCACAGAGAGATTGCAACAGCTAGTTAAAAGCACAAGCTACTATCTCCTACTTCTTTTCCATGTGGGCACCAATGACATGGTAAAGCAAAGCCTGGGCAAGATCAGGCAGGATTTCAGAGCCCTGGATGTGCAAGTGAAAGGGACAGATACCCAAGTGATCTTCTCCTCTCTCTTGCCAGTCAGAGATAGGGGTGCAGGCAGAAGTCAATGCATCATGCAGACCTATACCTGGCTTTGGGACTGATGTCATTGCCAGGGTTTTGTTTTCTACAGTCATAGGACATTCTTCAATGAATACAGCCTATTGGGAAGAGATGGGATACACCTACCTAGAAGAAGCAGGAGGATCTTCTCTAGCAGATTGGCTGACTTAGTGAATTGTGCTTTAAACTAATGAACTTGGGGGGTAGTGTCCAAAGCTGTGACATCTGCATATTCATAAGCAGCAGGTTATTCCAGAGCATTGAGGAATGCTCCCCCAACCCTCTCCAAAGGCAAGAACCCTAAGTCCAGTCACCTCAAGTTTCTGTATACCAATGCGTGTAGTCTGGGCAGCGAATAGGAGAAACTGGAGCTCCATGCCCAGTCAGAGAGTTATGATATTATAGAAAACACAGAAACTTGGTGGGAAAACTCACATGACTGAAAGACCACAACGGATGGCTACAAACACTTTTGGGAATATAGGAAGGGAAGAAGAGGAGATGGAGTTGCACTTTGTGTAAAACAGAAATTTGAGTGTATGGAGGTGAGTTATGGAAGGATTTACCAAAGGCAAATCATGCCAGATTAACCTGATCATCTTCTACAACAAAATAATATTTTCTGTTGACATGGGAAGAGCAGTGGATGTTGTTTACCTGGACATCAGCAAAGCATTTGGCACTTTCCCACAGCCTTTTCCTAGGCAAACTGGCAAGATATAGATTGGGTGGGTGGTCTGCAAGATGGGTAGAAAGTTGGCTAACAGGCCACACTCAGAGGGTGGTGAACAATGTTTTTTACTCAGGCTGGAAGCCTGTCATTAATGGGGTCTTCCAGGGGTTGATACTGGACTTCACACTCTTCAACATCTTCATAAATGATCTGGATGGTGGGATTGAAAACACCCTCACCAAGTTTGCTGATGACACCAATCTGGGTGGTGAGGTGGACATGTCAGAAGGGAAAGCCACTTTACAGAGAGAACTGAACAGGCTGGAAGAGTGAGCTAGCAAGAACTTTATGAAGTCTAACAAAGACAAGCGCAAAGTTCTGCACCTGGGATGACATAACCAAAGAGCCCAGTACAGTCCCTACCTCTGTTAGGGGAGCATCAATCTGAGCCATCATCTCTGGCAAGGCCAAAGTTTTGGTTTAATAAAGACATCACACATCCTCTTTCTTTTGCTGAGACAATGTGAGATTCAGCCTAAGGTATTAGGGAATATGGTAGATGATGAGTTACAGTGAAGGATTAGAATAGTAGTTACTCCCACAAGGAAATGGGATGGGGATGGTGGGTGGAGGAGGTTAAATATTAAAAGTCTTACCTCCCCATTCAAGAAACAATAGAGAACAGCAACAACAAAACCCTAGGTAAATGGGAGAGAAAAAAAAATGTAATTCAACTCCTTCAGTAAATGCTAGAAAATAGCTGGAGTTAAAACAAACAAACAAAACCAAAATCCTAGTATATAAAACATATACATAAATAAACACACAGTCTGAGAACTGTGCATGCAAAGTAGTTATAATGAACAGAGATTTCTTTTTAACAAAAGCAGAATTCACTATATAATCACCTGGAAAGATCCCAGTCCCAATTCAAACACTAGTCTCTCCCGCTTACTGACATTTTCAGGAGAAAAAGCAAACACCGTGTAGTGAATTCCAAACAAGGGGATAAGCAGTAGTGTAGAGCGAGCCAGTCTCCTGTTATAATAGAGTGAAAGAACTTTAATGCAGCCTTGTAATAAACAACTTATGCTTTAATTAAAGAAGAAAACAAAATATTTTTTTGCCTCCCTTTTGGGAAATACATACACTGTATAATTATACAAACAAATATACAACATTCCCATTTGTTCCCAAACAGTGATTTCACACACGCTGTAGTTTGCTCCCAGTTCTTCACACTGCTACAATAATAGCACATTAGTAATGCTTAATACTCTGTACTGTTATTTTAATTTGCATTATTATAAGCAGGGATTTTTTCTACTGTGCCAAACATGAGGAGGGTAATCTTGCTAAGGGATTCAGACTGCTATCATAACACAATAATAAACCTCTCACCCAATTGCTTAATCCCAGTGGAATGTTTGAAATCACTTTTTGTGTGTGTGTGTGTGTGTGAATTTATTTCTGTGTAGCAAAAAATTCCAAAACAGCAATACAAATAAAGTTAAAAAACCCCTGTATGTTCTTATACTCATGACTATTCCTCAAGGTCTTGATTTTGGTCTCATTTATACTGTTGAAAACCTAAGTGTAATTCCATGGTGTAACTAATTTCCATTGCATCAGAATAAAGAAGTTTTAGAGAGAAATCAAACTCAGTAGGTAAAAACAAAAGAGCTGAAAATGAATGTGTGTACCTGTAAGCACTTAACTGAGTATGGATAAAATTCCCCCAAAACAGGGGTCCAGCCAAGACTTATGCATCAGTTTTGGTCAGTGTCATTTGCTGACTGAGCAGCAAAAAAGACCCAAGAGTAAGCAAACGTTGATCTGAAAATAAGGCAAGTACTTTATTACAAAGTGGTCTAAAGTAACCTCCAGGACATTTTCAAAGGGGAAAAAATATGATTGATTTCCTTCAGGTAAGTTAAGGAGGTAGATGGAGGACAAAAGAAGCTAAAAAGCCATAAAGATTTTTGGAAGAGCTGCATACTTTTTCAAATTCAATTGTTCACTGTGCTTGTATCTATATGGCATATTGCAGACACATTTGAATTTGCTAATACATGCTCAACAATATCCCCAAAATGAAGTGTTTGTCTTACTGAAAGCGACGACTTAATTACTACATCTCCATGAACATATGCTGTTATATCCAATACTAAACTGGAAATGGGACATCAGTTCATTGCTGGTGTCCCTCAGTCATACTTTGTGCACTAACGGTGATAAACACGTCACAACCCTTGCCTTGAGATTGTACTAAACACACATGCTTCATTAGTCTGATGCACACCAAATCTCAAGTCTTGGTGAAAGACCCCACAAACCAGAGGACGCAGTTCTTGTGAATTATCAAGTTAGACATTGACCAAAAGTTTTTTAACAGGAGAGGAACAACCTTGGAACAGGTTGATGAAGAGAATACAGAGTATCCAACTTCGATGATCCCTAGAAAAAGTAAGCAATACAGGAGTGACCCAGTGTAATGGACTAAAAGACCTTTCAAGGTCCCTGCTCGTCCTTTTTCTCTATGCACATGTAATCAGATTAATGAAGAGGAACAGAAACATTGTGGAAAAGATTGTAGAATAATACTATCTCCATAAACAAAAACAGATGTAAAGAACGTAAGTGTATTAAACTAGACATGGAATTAAAAAAAAAAATCAAATTAAGGCAGTAAACTGGACAAAGAAGTATCATCTCTCAAAATCTGTTACCCTTTATACTCAGAATTAATGACAACAACAACAAAAGGATAAATGTTATTTTGATTTAAAAGTCAGATTAGAATTGTCTATTAGTATGTTGTATCTCACCGCAGTCATAGGAGATTAATTTTGGGAAAGATGCGGAGGAAGACTTTTTCTATTGTCAGTTTTCTGGCATTAATTATCTGATTAATCATACAATTAGTTTGTAGGATATTGAAATATAATGTCATCATCAACTTATTTGAGACACTGTCTTCAATATTTTCATAAAAGTCAGGAAGAAAATACATGAAATATAAGAAGTAATATATTCTGAAGTTTATAGATGATTAAGATCTATAAAGAGGAAAAGAAGATTTTAGGAAAAACTTGAGAGATTACTAATGACTGTGGATGATGATGAATTGTGTTTTTTCAAGAGCGTTAGGAAGAAAGAAGACTTAAAGTAGCACCTGTGAGACGTGTAAGTTTATGTGCAATGGTGAAATGAAGATGTTAAAGAATACAGTGAAATTCTCAGGAGTGTAACAGCCAAAGAAACTCAGGGGATGGATCCCAAAGTTCTGAGGACAATAATCACTCAGCTGGGCTTAAACTGGTTGTTTAGAAGAGAGATGTTCTCCAAAAGGCCTAGCAAAAACCTTGTTTACATTCCAACAGGTAGAGGAATGTCTTAAGGTTACTTTATAAAAAAGCAAATTGTATTTCAGTTTTGATTGAGGCTGACATTCTATTTTTCAGCTGTTATTTTCCTTAAAAACAGTTTAAACATAAGATTTTCTCCAATAGCATGGCTATGAATGTGGCCTTTCCATAAAGTGTTAGTACAAAAAGATGCAGGTAGTGGTGTCCTCTGTTTTTCCTCACTTCTCTATTGAATTATGGAAAGACATCTTTATAGTAAAGGGAACAGAAAGTAAAAAGGTTGCCTAACTTTGAGCAGTATCTGAAGGAACCATGTCTTTATTTTTCCATTGCACACCCACACTCATTAAGGAGACTGGTGAAGTGTCTATGGATATTACATAGGACATAACGTGAATTGGAAATGAAAATACGCATCACATTGCATTGCTGAGTAGAACTTCCAGTGATTTCTACTGAATGTTCCAGTATGTTCCTATTCCACATTTTGAAATGGGTTTCTAGAAGTCAAATTAATACTGTGATCTAAACAAACACAGAAACTGTACATCAGATTAAAAAAAAAAACAAAACTATTTTGAGCAACTGTGCAATAGAGAACAAGGACCAATGTGTTCTAAATGGTCTAAATAGGTTCTTCCAACTTCTGTGAATGGGATGCAACAAAGATATATCTCTAGATTTGGAACCTGCAGATACAACTGTAAGAACTGCTTGCTGAGCTAGATAAGTGATGATGCCATTTGGAATGAATGAAGGAGGCCATCAGAAAACATGGTTCCTCTACATCAAGGGACCTGAAGCTCCAGAAGCAATTGTGTAAGGAATTCTTTTTTCTGTCTCTGAGAGAGAGGTGAAAACTGTAGCTTAGAGCTTACTCTCCCATCAGTTCCACCTATCTCCACTGCACTGAAGATGTGTCTTGTGCCATTTCTGTTGGGACTGTAGCTGCTTCTGTTGGACTAATTGCAATGTTGTGTAGCTCAAAAAAGCCATTATAACTTACAGAAGATTTCACAGATGATACTGTGTGCTATTAAGGTAAAGATAAAATACAGAATAACTTTTGCTCTGGCGAAGAGTTTGTTGCCTTGGTCTTAGAGGTTCTCACCACCCGACTTTTTTGAGACAAAATATCACAGACTGTCAAAAGAAGCAAAAGATCTTCAAACCATAGCCTTTGAAGAAAGACTACGTAGCTGTTTTTTTGCTATTTAGTCCTGCCTCTTCCAAGTAAGAGAATTGTTCAGTTTAAATGCTGAGACTTAAGTGAAATTAAATTGATCAAATATAAACTTTTGCAGTGAAGACATCAAGGTCTGTGGTAGTCATGTAGAACAACATTCATCTCACCGAGGTTTGGACATACACACTGTAGATATCGATATCCAAATTATTAACATAATGTCTCTAAAGTCGATGCAGAGAAAAATGCACTTTTAAGGCATAGTTCTTGCCTGTTATAGATGCCTCTTTAAGAAGAGGGGACTCCTGTTGTAAACCCCATGGGTATGTACTGAATACATCTGTTGATGTAGATATCGACTAGCTTAAAGTTATATCTGCAACAATGACATCTATGTTTAGTTAAATTAATTCCACACCTACATTTCCTTTATTGTCAATGAAGAGTAACAGGCACTTCTGCACAGGGACGAATCATTTGTCCCTAAGGAAGGTTTTATCACATCCTAAGTCTCTCCATTGACTACAAAGTGAATCTGGAGTGAGTTTGTCATATAAATTGCTGCACTGTAGGCTTGTAAGTTTAGATTAGAGGAATCCCATCTCTTTGGCTGTAACTCAGTGATGAATATGTACAAAAAATAGTCATGACAATATTTTAAATAGAAGGATAAAGAGCAAACCATGAAGATACAGGATGTCATTAGTGATGAAATGCTTAATATAGCTCATGTTTAATAAACCAAAGTATCTATTTTATCAAGAGGATGCTAAATACAGTTAACATGACTTTCAGGAACCTCAGAAATCTCCCTGACAGATACTTGTCTTTTCCAAAAGCTTAACTGGGTCTGTAGGATCACTTTCAAAGACCTGAGGTAACACCTAAACACAGTAATTGACTACAGCTTTTTAATTTTCCCATGTAGAAATCACATCTTCAGACTAAGGACTTGAAAAGCAGTGGAAGCTTACTGATACTTTCATATTTTAACACACAAAAAAAGGTTTAATTATGTTGGAAGTGTACAGAGTTTTTCCGTGCTCCTGTTTAGGCTGAACTCTTCTTGCCATTGACTAGGTAGAGGATTTCACCTTAGAGAGTTGTCAGTCTGCCATCTTTCTGAAACACTGCACTTACTTAATGTGAAATTTGTTTCTCTGCAAAGGCCCAACATGAAGTCTATGCTGCATCAGGTTGTAGATTAAGTGGCGAACTTCATATTTCAAACTATCTCCTCCTAAATGTAGGTCCTAGTTGTACCTAACTGTTCTTAGACGTCAAGCTTCTCTCAACGTGGAATATGGACCTGCTGACTGTTCTTCTATTCTCTATTTCTTCTATCTGCTTTTGCACAATGTCAGTCTGTTGACTGAAGCTTTTGAGCATCTTCATTGCTCTATTTCTTAAATACCTTGAGGAGATTTAAAATCACAGAGAAATTTTATTTTTATGTTTTAAATGGTTTTTTCTAGCTAACAAACATAACAAAATATGCAGCTATAAGTTACAAAACAACCTTTTTTCCTTAATTGTGTCAAAGACAACTACTAAGTATTCTTCAGCAAAATGTTGGACTGTTGGGTCTGTGTGGCAGGACATCTCTGAGAGTGTTGATTTGCACTTATAAGACTGCTGTGAAATTCAGGGGAAAGTTCATCAGGAAAAATATTGTATAATAGATCTCTGAAAAGTACACCTCCTGAACGAATCCTGTGGGCTTCTTGTACAAATAACTGAGAGTGAGGTGCACTACGAGAAAATTATTGATTCAGGTCTCTAGACTAAATGGCATTTATTCACTTTTCTAGATGCCTCACTCTCCATAGGCAAATCTTTGACAAAGGCTTCTGACTAGACACATAATATTTTGATATTAGGTTAACCTTAGCCTTTTCTCACTCCTGGCTGTACACAACTTCACTCAGTTCAATGGACATAAGTTGTTTTACACCAGCTGAGAGTCTGATTTACTCAATCCTGCCCTGCCCCTGTTGTTATAACAAACTTTCAGGTGAAACATTTACTCTCAGTATGACCAGCGCTCACCTCTTTGCTGTATAATAAAGAGTAACTATTAATAGTTTCTATATAGACACTATGCAAAACCATAAATAGCATCAGTGATAATTACAATTTTTTTAAAAAATAACCTTAAAATCCTTGATCGTGGTGCATCAGCAAAAGCACAGAACAACCACAAAAAATTCTACATGCAACAAGAACTAAATGGATGCTTGCTTTCTGGTTACTACCCCTCTGCTAATATCCATTCATTTACTTGCAACATGCGTCATACAAACACATTAATGTCACAGGATTGCGTACACTTACAGGGTAATGGTTGATAGTTCTGACATCTTGCAAGAGTGCTGGTTAGCCCTCTTAGGCTTACAGTAGCATTTCTGAACGCAGCTGCTAAATATGACAAGATTAGCATTTTTTTCAGCATATTGTGAACAGGCCAAGGTAGGTCACTTTCAACATATTTCATGAGACACGTCACAAAGATGGAAAGCGGACATGACAGAATGACATTACAGCACAAACCAGCTGCTTGACTGAAGCAAAAATAAATAAAAAAATTAAAATGCAATTGTGATGTGTTGATTCACAGACAAACCAAAGATTGGACAACCTGGAGGCAGGTGGGCAGCGTTACACATCCAAAATACTGATGACCTTTGCAGTCTGGTATTGTACAGAGGGTAACAGAACAATATATTAAATGAAAGTTGACTGCACGCTTGTGGAGAACAATTAAATAGTAACATAAACTTGTAGGATGGAGATTAATCTAAGATGAAGTTGGATCAGATGTTCCTCATTTTCATGTGTAAGTACCCAAGGTAGTGTGGATCCCTTCTTTTTAGTGAAGAGTACTAGTAGGGACACCAAAGCACTTTTTCGTCCAGATTCCTTGGTGCCTGGGGAGGGGAGTTCAGTACGGAAACTGCATGTGAGACTGGCAATTCAGAGGTACTGCTTGTTTTTTGTCACACACACACTAAGATGGGTGTGGTCATAAAAGCGGCAAGCACATATGCTACAGGCCAGGACCACGATCTCTACGTGTTGTATTCTAGAAAGAGCTGCTATAGAGAATGGGATGTTTACATTTACAACTAGCTAGAGAGAGGCTTATTCAAATCAGCTGTCAAGAAGGGTAATCTGAAACAACATGGGAGGGCATTTTGAGGGATCTGAGGGGTAGGGTGTTTGTATCTGTTCTGGTAGGCTGAAAAACATGAGAACTGAAAATAATAATTTCTTGTCGACTTTCAAGGGGAGATTTTTTTTTTGTTTTGTTTTCAACACATGGTTGTTTTGGTGGGATTCACCTCAGGGAAGGTTGGATATTTACAGTATAGAAGTCTAAGTAAACTGGACATCCTTGTTCCCTTGAGAATCAACAGAGTCAAGAAAGAAATACACATTTATTGGTCAGGGTATATCTGACCTATTTTACACTTTAGGATGGGATGAACAGCACACCAAACACCACTGACTACCCTGACTAAATCTCCGTTGACTATAGAAGATAATATGATGATTTTTTAAAGCAATAGCGTACAAGGCAGACATCCAACTTTATTCAAACAAATCAAACTCTGTTTCTGTTGCTCTGCTAATATGCACGGTCTATGATTTGTGTTCACCTAGCCATAGATGGAAGATGCAGTTTATAAGCCGAACAGTTAAATAGAATGAATTGAAAACAGGTGAAATTTCTTCCTCCTGTGAACTCCTTTAAGCCAATCCCCTTTACTAGATTTTTGTTTTGTTTTGTTTTGTTTCCTTTGGGGTAATCAAAACCTGACAGCTGTGTTGTTATTAAAGATTATAGCATAAGAACTGGAAAGAATACATTATCATGGCATGCACACGTGCAGCAAATAGAAATAGTAAACATGTTTTAACTTGCAAAATGAATGTCATTTCTTGGATGATGCTAAGGAAGTAAATGAAAATTACGGTTCCTTTTACAGTATCACCTTTGTGATAAAATTTTGCACCACCTCTGCTCTTCACAGGGCTGAGTTGTGCATTAATTGTCAGCTAAAGCTGATCAAAACCAAAGAGGGCCTTTTTAGAGATAGTTCCTTTTTACTATAGCTGAGACTTTCAGAAGTGGCTATGGATTTTGAGTGTCTCGCACATTTTTTGATCACCTGATCTGAAACACATTTTATCAGACCAATTTTACCACAAGAGGGCTGCTCAGCGTGTGTTGAAAAGCAGTGCTTATGACGGCATTTTAAAGTACATAACTTGAAAATGAAACATCTAAAAATCAATAATCACTTTGAAAACTCTCAGTCATGGGGTGTTGTAAGGGATTGGGTTCTTCAATGACATGCTTAATGTTGCTGTGGTAATCTGGAAAAAAATATCGCCCCCTGTTTCCTTTACTGCCTATGCCCTGTTTTATTTGGTAAGGATTGATTTTCATCATAGGTTTTTCTGGTGGGTAGAACTAACGTGACAGCTCTTGATATTTGCTAGAATTATCAAAAAGGACAGACTTGATTTTGAAGATAGTATCTAAGAATTAACTACTGCTCCCCACCCAATGGGGGGACCTTTAAACATGGGCTTGTGATGGAAAATTTTTGCTAGCATTTCTTAGGAAAACATTAATATTTTAGTGCTGTAAGAATTTTTTATGCCATCCTATCTAACTTAGGTAAAATCATCTCTCTGATGTTAGATATTGTAAAGTGACCCAAAATCTTTAGAATACAGAATTGATAGTTTTCTTCCTTTTTTTTCCCCTCCACTTTTTAAAAGAAAAAAATATTTATTTATTTACTTATTTATTCTCAAGATAGAAACATTGATGGAAGGAAAGGGAGAAAGAGATAAGAGACAGAGGAGGCAGGAACCAGAAAGAAATGGGAAGGATGAAAAAATAGCTAAATAAGAGAAAATTAATATAAATGAGATTATGGATATCAAAACATTACATTAATTAGAGCAGGATCCTCAGATCTCTGTAGGCACACACAGAATGGAGTTGGTCACATCTAACTATATGAATCTAAGACAAATTTAAACTGAACTATCACCTTTAACTCAGTCAATCATGGAAAGAAACAGGCACTTCCAGAGGCTGAGCTGACCTGTGTAACAGAGGTGTCCAAGACATATGGGATGCATTGTCTTACGGAGGTGCCCTGGTCTCTCAGTTTGACTATAGACGACGACTAGACTGCTTAGATTAAATACGAGACTTTAGACAGCTAAAGGCAAACAAGCTGACTCTCACCGCATGTGTCCTGTGCATGGACTGCAGCTGCATCTGGGAGGAAGAGGGAGGGTGCTAGGGTGGAAGGGGAAAGAAAAAGTTAAACATTCCCAGGATTAAATGAGTGATGTATGATGTGGCTGAAGACCATCTTGTCAGACTGAACACCTTGATGTCTGGCAAGTTAATGCAAATGAGAGAGTACACAAATTTGAGGCAAAGGTAGTTGCAATTCAGTTCTAAAGGCTTTGTAGGTTTCTCAGAGGTGCTTAAGAGAAGTCAAATGAGCATGCCGATTCAGGGGAATGAAGTTATGCTCTATTACCAAGGCCATGTAGATCCATGATGAAAAAGATCGGATTCTGGGTTTAGGTCACTAATAGCACACAGGGAATGACAGAGTTTGTGGGTTGTCTCTAAATATGCTGAAGGGGAATCCTTTGGGAAACACAATAAAGGTAGAATTTGATTAATGCAAATTAAAACTGTGCCTCATCAAGAATCTTTGTGCACCCTGCTCAAGTAATTCTATGTAACCTCACTACAAATAAGATTGGCAACCATGTAGTAATAGGAGGAGGAATGTAGAAACAAATCAATGAAATAAAGTACTGAAAATACAGTAAAAGGTTAACCAAAGTGAAAGTAGAAAGATTTTATGGGAGAGAGAGAAAAAAACTTGAAAAATTGAGCCATACCATCTATTATTTATGCTACATGCCTACTTACCTAGAGCTGATATTGTTATAGGTTGGGGGATTTCTTTTCCTTGCTACTCAATAGCTAAGAATTCCCTGAAGCTAGGCTTGTTTCCTGGCCAAAACACCAACTACATTTACAAAAACCTTGGACTTACAAATCAGATATAAACAGTTTGGAATACTGAACTTGTTCTGTGAGCAGAAAACAGACTATACAATTCCATCCTGCTGCAGTGACTGCGGGCCCTGATCCACTGTATGGAAGTGGACTCATTCACTCCTCTCATCCAGACAGAGAATAAGCACGGGTGCTTCTCAGCAAAGTCGTTATTTCATTCCATCTCATCTAATTTTTGAAGTTTACAATATAGGTGTATGCCTTTTACCTTGTCGACCCATGCTAGCTTTGCAGTTAGTGGTGAGAAACAGGCCATAAAGTGAGATTTATCTGACCTGTTTTAAACATCTTGTTTAGAATGAAATAAGTTGTACCAAGGATTTTATTCTCTGGACTGAATAGATCTCTACTGACTGTGGAAGGAACCCAGCATGATTATCTTATTAAATCAGGCGGATCCCATGCTGTCTTGCTAAAAGTACAACCACTGTTGTGCTCTTCATAAAAAAGGCAACTCCGGTTCTCTACTCTTCGATTGAAAACAAGTCCAGAAGTCTTAGTCACCTTTTGTCAAAGGCTTAGTCTTGTTACCTATAGCTCTACTTTCTACTGCTAACACCACCAAACAGAAAACACTTTCCCCTGACCTCTCTAAAGGGTCTGAGGTATTCCAGGATCATCTTCTGACACCTGGGAATAATCTGAAAACAGGTTGGGAAAAAAAGAGAAAGTGTGAGGTCTTCTTGACAGTCCTTGTCCAAAACACATTAAAATCAGTTGACTTTAATGGGTGGTAGTAGTTTTCTTTCATCTGACTTTTTCGGTCGCTACCTTTTAGGGCACTTGCCTTGGTTTAACATGTGAGAGGTCAGCTTTGTCTCTCTTCACTGTTTTGTGTAGATGTGTCTTACACAGATCAGTGGATTGCTTTTTTTTTTTTTGTCAGTGATTTGGAGGAACATAAAGAAGACTTGCATTTTTTTGTGTCTATGTACTTGTAAAGTCAAGTAACTTCAAGCTAAAAACTAGGACATATATAGGAAACCTCATGAGGGTCTTCTACGGATTTCAAAGCTCTCAGATTATAGAGAACATTCAATGTCCTCTATACACTTTACATGAGTGTACTTTTAATTCCACCAAAGTTAGATTTAATCTATTGTAACTGAAAGCTAGCATGGTAATTACAACAACACTTTGACACAGAAACAGCATGTCTGTGGGGAAACCACTACCACCTCTCCAGAGGCTGGAGCTGGATTACTGCTTGCAGACTATAGCTGAGGCTGAAAATGAATGTTTAACAAATATGAATTTGAACTGGATCTTTTTGTCCAATAATTCTGACCTTTGTGCAGAACAGAGGCTTGAAGATGAAACAGAAAGTTCAAAGAGAGCCAAAAATCCTCTCTACACTGTTCATTCTTGGCTTTGCTAACTTCTATAGGGTGGACATACAAGGATGGAGAAAGCCATGAGAGATCGAATAATAAAGAGACAAAGCTTAATATTTAGCTGTGCTCTAGAGAAGAAAGCTGGTAATAGAGAGCAGAATACTTCCATCAAAAACAGTCTTTAAATGAACTGTAACTTCAAGGTTACATGTCCTGATCCTTCCTCCATATTAACTCTGGAAATCCTATTTTATTCTCACTGACTCCAGAGCATAGACTAAAGTCATGCATTATGGAATAATTCTGATGGAAGTGCAGTAACATAATTGTAGTGTAGAAGACAATAGCATGTTAAGTGAGAAAAATGTACCACACCAAATGAGATTCTTAAATGGTTTTGAATATAGGTTTACTGTTTGAAATGAAGAATATGTATGTCCAAATCCAGACACAAAATATCCGAGAATGTGATTAGCTCATTGTCCTTAAAACAAACAAATGAGCAAAACCCACAGAGTACTTCTTGTCACAGTCTGCCACAAGAAGTGGATTTTCAAGCATTATAGACAGATCTTAATCCTGTCAGCTGGCAAACCTCAGCATCGGTATAGCTACACTGAGTTTATATAATTTGCAGCTCTGAAGCTTCAGTTACATTGTTTTGCTTCATCTGTCTTACATGTTATAAGGTATCCCTGCAGATGACGATCCAAGTTTCAAGCCATCTCTATAACCCTCCTTCATGAAAAAAGAGAATGCTGCCTTCGTTGAAAAGGCCTGGGCTTGCAGACATTTAGTCAGCTGAACAACTCCAGTTTTTTCATTGGAAATATGTAAGACGAATTAGTTTGGAAATCTCTCAGTAATGACACAGGTGAAGAGCAAATGAGGTACTAAGACTATGATGTGAACCATATGCTCAACTTTGCTTTGGTCCAATCTTGAGGTAGTATACATTTGTTTGAGCCACCTTCATTGAGACTTAATTCAATATTAAGCCATTGTAACCTGGTGGCCTTTGTGTACTTGTACTCTCCAAGTCAGGAAGAATTTGTTCCTGGGCAATTAACCAATTATCCAGTTGGTACCACACAGTTCCTTTTATGCACAGTATTAGTTACAAGACCCTCGTGAGAAGTTCACCCTTCCAGATCAAAAAATCTTCTGCACTGCGACAGCACCATCTTTCTTGCCCCTTCCATACCTCAGGCTCTAAGGCTTTATGTAATTTCTTGGAGTACATCCTAATAATTCTTCAGACATAAAACTAAAACCACTGGATGTGAAGCATGTTAGCTGCTGAAGTGAGACACAAGAAATCAATGGCAAGGAGAAGCAGAGACACTGAGGGGAAATTAAACTCCTTTTGTTCTCATATGGTAGAGGCAAAAATGTGAATGGTAGCAAAAAGGAAATGGAAGACCATGGATGCCGGTGTGCATCAAGCTTTGATGTAAGTTGAAAGCACGTTCAAGATCAGAGATGTCAGAATTATTCCCCATTGTCTGCAGTCTCGCAACAACTGCTGCATGACCAGTTGCCTCAACTCCAGGTTTATCTTTATGCTAAGTAACCGATTCAAAGAAACAAAGGTGCAAACTGATTTGGGGACAAATAAAATTCCAGATCTATCTCTTTCAGCCTAACAATGCATTCAATACAACAAACTTAGCTATGAGCAATTCAGGAGGGAAAGGGAAAACAGCCAGCATGGTCTAATTTGGATGCTTCCAAGTTAACTCTCAATTTGAGGTTTCTGAAAAATTATCTGAATCTCCAGAACCATTATCTTTCCCAGTAAGTAAGCTACCTTGACAAAGGATACAACACTGCACCCAAATCCATGGGTAATTTGTAAAGATGCATGGCCTTAGGCAATGGATGTGCTCTATCCTGCTGATCTCCATGACAACTAAAGTTTATCAATACAGATCAAAATTAGGTTATTCACTTTGATGAAGTGCAGTGATTTTAGAAACACAGCTGAGGTCTGTACCCCATCTTCTTTAGGAAGGCTACCTTATTTTTGCTGATCAGTAAACTTGAATCTGTGGCAGAAGTTATAATATTACAGAGAATTTAGCTAAGTGTAGTCAGTTTCACATTAAAGTAAGAAGCTTTATATTGTGCTCATTGTTAAAGTATTTGTGGTCTTTTAAAAAGCAACGCTGGAACAATTTTAGATATATATAGCATTTCAGACAGTACATGTGTAGGTAAAGACCTATATTTACACAGGTACACAAGCACAGATGCAAACATGCTGGCTTGAGCCTTCAGATGTTATGAGTGCTGTTTCATACCAGTTATGGCAATCAAGCCATGATGTTTTAGGTACTGGCTTTGAAAGACATTTGGGTCTGAAATATCCAGATATATACTACTAACATTTCAATGGGAATTCATAAGACACTATTTAGCCTTTTTTTGTGCCTAAACCTCCTCAAAAACGGTGCTGTTAGGGTTAATCCAACCCTTGACAGAACTGTTGAGAGTGCATCAAGCTTTGCATTACTGTTTCTTCTTAAAAAAAATGGAAGGAACATTTCTATAAAGAGAACCAGACTGTTGAATATAACATGGCATTGTTCTCTCCCTCACTAACCTGCATACCTCCTTGATCTTTCTGCAGAAGGACCATCTGTTTGCATTAGCGTTAATGCAAACATGCTCTTTCCCAGTTTGTGGCTTGCTCTTGTAACAGATGGGGAAAAAAGTCTATGCTTTGCTCATTTAGGACACAACCTCGTTCTCTAAGGCTGCCACAGAGCATGGAGTCAAGTGGAAATTTTAAGTCACCATTAGAGAATTGTTAAGCATGAAACTTAGGCAGATTTCAAAAAAGTCAGCTAGTTCATCAACCACATAAATCAGTGTTGTATCCTTTCCTCTGTCCGTATATCCATTGAAACCACAAAATTGCCCATAAAAATACCTTACAGCAATGTGCACAAATAGTGTTTAAAGACAACGTCATCCTATTTTTCATTACTACTTCAAAATTGAAAATAACAGGAGTCAGCCTCCATCATAGAGACATCACCTGTGCAGGCCAAGGCACAATGGACTTTCACTCTAACCGCCTTCTAAGGATTTCAGAATAACAGAAGCAGAGCACTTTTTAACATTGCATTCATCCCAGTTGATCTTGTAAACACAAGAAACAAGTTTTGATCAATGATTTCAAAATCTGAGCCTGTCAAAGCTCCAGTAAAGCACTTGTATATCATTGGAAATCGATGGAATTTCCTTTAAAAGTATTGATTTGCTCTTCTGGAATATCTCTCTGGCAAATGGCCCATGAAATAACAAAACCACTTTCAAGGTGGACATAGTTTTAGGTCTGATCTCATCATCACTGTAAATGTAAAAGATGCATACCGGATGAAAGGACAGTGTTTAGGTTACGAAGCTAGATTTGACAACCAAAGATGTATGTTCATGTTCCTCTACCGGCCACAGGCACCAGGGGGGGATTTTGAGTAGCCCGCATCTCTGCCTGTTGACAGAGACAATGTGAGATGAACTCTGGGGACCACAGAGGAATGGAGAAAATCCTGTGCTCTTTGATTTTACAGTAGTTGAGACCACAGCAAATCTATAGATGGATAATCAAAGCAGAATAGGGTTTTCAATTACTTTATCTGAAAATAAATCAATCCCTGTGTAATTATATTCTTGCTAATTATGGTACATAGCCTACACGAACTTACATTCCTAAGGAGTACACTCAATTTTTTTCCAATCCCTACCTGAAAAGATTTGGCACAAATTAACACCCCTCCCCAAAAAAAACCCAAACCCAAAACAGAAGCCAAAAAACCCTCGAACCAACACCCAAAATAATAATTTGTCTTGGGAAATGTAAATGAAAAGTATAGTAGTTGTGAATGTGAACATTTTCTCTAGAGCATTAAATAAATCCATCAAGAATTAGCGTCAATCAAAGTAGCAAACATCTACTCTCCTAACATTTCTTAGAAATGAGACTAGGTCCTTGCTGATCATGCACTGACACCAAATGATCATTGTTTATGTTTTCCACTGTATTTTCTTGTGACAGACAAGGATTAGCCCGGGGACAGGAGTTCCTTTCATTGCTGGGTTAGTGGGCATTCCAGCACTCAACTGATAGTACCTGGGGTTAAGATATTAAAGTGCCATGCTAAAGAATATACCGTTCATTAAACATCTGCCATTTTCTCGTCAAAAATGAGACTTTTGGCATGAAGACCCTGTCAATAATTATTAATGCTGGCAGTCTGAGCACTTGCAGCAAGACAAAGCGGTAGCAGAATGAATCATTGAGTGTCCAGTGACTTTGCAGGTGAACTGTAGAGGAGTGTTGTTTACCAAAACATTTGTGTTATAACATTGCTTCTCCTGCCCTAACCCTCTAGGTTGCACCATATGTAAAATCATACCTACCTATGATATATGCCATGTTTCTCCTTTCTTTCCAGCAAGATGCTGATTGGAGGAATGACGTAGACCTGAATTAGCTAGATATATGTGGGGTTTATTTTCTTTTCATTGAGTTTTCAACATGTGATACAAAATTTATGAAGAATCTGTTAAAGCAAAAGCAGAAACAAGCTTCCCCCTCCCAAATTATACTATTCATGATAAACTGGAAATAAAAAAAAAAAAAAACCAAAAGAAGCTTTTTCAGTGTTTGATCCTTGAAAATGAATGAATAAGCAAAGACTTGATGGAAATGTGTGGGCCTTTTCAATCTTAAGGGCTATTCCAGCATGCATCTACATCATGCATACCTACTTAAACTCTGTAGTGGTTTATGGTAGTGATACTGTTAGATGATCTTCTGTCTATAATGACTCTTTTGGTAATGCAACAATGCTCATGAAAATAATAATGTGGATTTAAGCTTTGTGTAGGCAATTTCTATAGGAATATGGGTTTTTTTGGGGGGTGAATGTACTCTCTCTGCAACAACTTGACCAAAACCAGGATGCCTGAAAGCAGGTTCTGACATACCATGTTACACACTATTGGCTGGATTTCCCATGGGAAAAACAGTGAAGCCTTGCCAGATCAATCTATTATCTGTTTCCTACAATTCCAGACAAGGGACTGATGTATGAAAATCCACGCAAATAATGTGGGCCTGATGTGATGCAGTGTGCTGAGCCAGCCATAGTAGGGTTGTGAATATGTGTTTCCAGTCCCCAGAACTGTGAGTGCACATTGGATTCATGGACATCTGATGTGGTGTTACTTGGCTTTGAGCATATGGTGTAACAGTGTCCCTAAATAATCTACTACTTCTTCAAAATATTTACAAACTGTGCAACTGGAGATTGCTAAAAAACAGGCAGTGCTTTCTCTTTCGAAGCATGTTAAGTAAAATCTAGCTGGATTGAATGTACAGGTACAAATACAAGACATTGTCATTTGTACTATAGGATTAAGCATGTCATGTCCATGATCGTGGCACATTACAGTTGCTTATGCAATTCATTCACCAGATGGGGCAAGAAACCTGTCTGAACTATGCAGATAGTCGTCTTAATTACACTAGGAACACAATCGGTATCACTTTATGCTTCTCCAGCACCTGAGGATCTCAGAACAACTCACTCAGATAAAAATCTATTGCATTTGTATTACTGGACTTGCTTTGGTTAGATGCTTAATTTGGTGGAATTATTCGGACTGACACAAGATTAACTGAAACTGGAACATGGTTCAAGAAACAGTTATGTCTTTTTTATGCCTTTGGCAGTTTACTCCTAACACTAAAAAGTAAATAATTATTATGATGACTACCGGGAGGAAGTATGGAAGCTGCTTAAGGTTCTCAGAAAAAGAAAAAAATCATAAAATTAAAATGAACATTAGAAAGGGTAGCTTCTATTTCCTTTTTAATTCCTACCTCAGCTGCTTAGATATTTTTGATGATTCTAGCCCCCAATCATTTCAGCCATAAGGAGGAGTTTCTATCTAAAACATCAGTAAAAGAAGGACGGAGTTATTGTTCTCTCAGAATCTGACATATTTTGAGCCATTCAGTCTGAAATGGGATCAGCAACATGCAGGCAGCATTGAGGGGGAATTAAATGTGTGAAGAAAGATCGATTAGGCATGAGACTGGTAATGAATGACTGAAGATACAAGTTGATAAAATGGGAGTTTACAACCACTAAAGCATTTGACTACTGCAGAAAGTTGTTAGGAGTTAGCCACATGTTTCCAAGTTTTTGTCAGCCTAAAGGCAAAGGTTATTGCATACAATTACCATCAGAAAGGTTATTTAGAGAGAAAGTCTGGATTTTATGGGGATAAAGCAGTCATTATTTGCTGCAAATTATACAAATTATTGTGTTGGGTTTTTTATAAAGCAAGTCTTAAAATTTCTAGTGGCTATACTGTGTTAATTCAGCATTAGTTCCCCAGTAGCGCACTCTTCTCTTGTGTTCCTGTCATAGCTCGCAGCTAACTTCAGTAGTGGGAATTTTTAACAATGAGTGCACAGTGGTAACAATATATAATTAATCTTTGAATTTAAGCACATCCCCAAGGCTTTTGAAGCCAAATACAGGCTTAAGTGATTTGCGGAACCATGACCATAGTGTCTATAAAATAGAACTGGAGGCAGATTTTCCTAATAAAAATAATCATTAAAAGGGCCTGAACATAAACATGTACCATACATATAAGAAAATAAATCCTACTCAAAATCAATAACCAAATTTTTGTGGGGTCTTTTATTTTCTTTTTTTTGATGATGGAAATCCTAGCTAAAAGGTTATTCCAAAGAGTAGAAGATTGATACCAGAGTAAATCTCAATCACCACTGCAGATATCATGTGATATTTCCTTCAGAAACAGGCTGAACATCCTTCCTCGACCACAACTGATCTGTCTCATGTATTAAAGGCAAAGTACTTAAATATGTTGTGGAATAAAGATCTGGATGGAGAATTTGGTCTGATGGGATGATGTTTCAGTTTGAAGCAGCAAAATAGGACATGGAAAATGCTTAATAGGGACCACAGTCTAAATGCCACAGAGATTTCAATATGGTGACATAACCATACTATGATCTATCTTTTTTCTTCTTTATAACAGCTCTCTTTTTACAGGACATGTGTGCGCAAATGTTGAGTATGCCTGGTGTATATCTGCATAGACTTATTAATTTCATTTCTTTTTATCGTTTCTGTGTGACTTTTCTGTTGTCAAATCTGTTTGGATAAACAACACTCCACTTCATAACACATACATAAATGCAAGATCAATTTATACACACCCATTATAAAGTTGCAAAAAAATATGGAAAATAATGGCAGCGAATGAAACAGAAAATATGATGTTTTCTCTTGGTTTTGGTGGCTAACTATACACATAGGAAAAATAGCAGTAAAACCCAGTCACCATATTGATCAAAAATGACAAGGGTGTTTTATCGTCTAGTTAAATCACTGGAGTCTATGGCATGCTTTGCTTCATATGTGAGAGATGTGCAGCAGACACCAAACATGCACTTCGCAGGTCGTAATCAGAACTAGCTCTGCACATCTTGGGTGCTAATTACAGTCTAAGATTCAGTGGGCGACTTCCCAGCAGCACATACATGGGAAGTTTTCATGCAAGCCCTAGGCAAACCATGCATAGTTAACCTATTCACTACGCTTTCTCCTGAATTTTAATACTGAGAAATATCCACCTGCAGAATGAATTTAAAGCATTATTTTTGTCTGTGGTAACCCAGTTTAGAGCAAACTTGAAGGGCAGTACTTTCAGTAAGTGGATGTCTGACTATGGAGGTGGAAAAGTGAGGCATAAAATATTATCATTTCATGTAAATGTAAACAAGACAATAGGAAAGAAAGGAAGAAAAATAAGCAGCCGGAGGACATATTTTTCCCTGAAAATTGTCATTTAGATGGATGACATCATTATACTATGAGTGTGGCTACTTAGGGTGAAACTGATCACTGGATAATTTTTTAAAAAAGTACTACAAAATAAGGATCTCCTACTTTACCCTGACATCTTTTATTTTTATTTAAGGTTTGCATGACTTGCTTTTTTTTTCCAGGAATCCAGTGTTAAATCAAATAGTCTTACCTATGTTTATGAGTGCTAGAAATCACTAGAGCTCACAAAAAATTGCAAAGCAAATGTGCGTGGTGTTTAGGCTGAAAAGCCAAGAAAACACCAAACGTGCTGCCACATATCCTAGTTATTCAAAATGATGATATAATTTTTCTATGGAGAATGACTGCATGCACTCAAAATGGGAATGACGACCATCTCAAATGGCCAATTTCTGTCCTCTAATGAGGTGGAAACTAACAAAAAGGATGTCGGCTTTAAAAAACTGTAAACCACAAAGAAAGTTTTCAAACTTCTACAGGAAAATTTTAGGATTTGTTGTGCATTTTTAAGCAATTCTAGCTGCGTGGGGGAATTTTTTGGCTTAAGTTGAATGTATTCAAGGTTACCAGAAACATGAACATAAGCCACTTTAGGACAGCTTCCTAAATTAGAATTCAGTCCAAAGTTAATGAAATCTTTTTGCCAAATCTCATTGCTTTCAATGAACTTTGGACCATGTCCCTGGAACGTATGAAGCACAGCAGACTGTCCCACGAGTATAATAATGTTTATGCCTGGTCAGTATGTTAATTTCCAGATAACTGACCTGTAAAGAAGTTTTTGTTTGTTTGTTTGTTTTTTAGGTTTTTTTTTTAATGTTTATGCTTTTTTTCCTAGGCCTTTTAAAGAAAGGTGAAAGCTGGTGTTAAAATGCACTTTAGTGGCTTTTGGATTTAAAAAAAGTCAAAATCATCCAAATAAATTTAATAGATGCTGTGACTCTTTTTGAAAATCAGATTACTTCAGCTGAGGCATCTTTTTGACTTTGTCTTTTTTCCTATGTGTATAATAGAAATCTGAATTGATTACTGCTTTATTTGTACTTACAAGTAAATGCTGGACTCATTGCCCCCGATATCAGGTGACTGGAGTTTCTGCACAAGTATCACAATTATGCCAATAAAAAGCACAAAGTTTATCTAGGGGAAAAAGAAAGAAAAAAATTACGACAATGATATATTTTTTCAAGTATGAGAATGAGATGTTCCCAGTGACTTGCTGGCTCCATTGCCTTATTCTTCTCCAAACTGCAGTCTAGAAGTTTTATAGGGACAGGAGTAATGGGATAAGTTTACACGCATCTTATCGCCCCTTTTCCAGGCAAAAATATCCCCCTTGCAGCAGCTATAGGCAGAATTTCTTCAGTCCCAAGCACCAGATAAGACAAACATAAGTGAAAAGTTTTCAACTTTTTTCATTATCAACCAGTGCAAAGAATAAAAAGAAAGATCCCTGCACATCAAAACCAAATAACAAAGATCTCAACAGTAAAAGCATCTTTATCTCCCGTTCTCTGAACTAAGGCATTTCTCAGTTCAGCAGCATCCATAAGTCACAATTTAGTGTCTCTCCTTTCCTGGAAATCCCAAGTTGTGTCACTTTCCCTCTGTTTGGCTGAGTCTGTCCCAAGGTGAGATGACCTCTAATGTTTTTGGGAGGGGAGGAGTGCATGTGTGTGTGGGGGTGTTTAATGTTCTTCTTTATGTCTTTTAGTTTCATGTCATCCTGGGCATTTTCTCTTTTGTAGCATCATGTCATTACACATATATTTTTAAAAATTTGGAGACTAATAAAATCAGTTTATTTCAATGCTTTGTCTTCAGATTAATGCTAGAAGAAAACAGTGGGAAACTTAAGTTGGTCTCTTATGCAACCTTGTACTCCTGTAAGGAGACCAAGAACTTAAACTAGATATGAGCACCTCCTTCAGAAGTATTTTCTATCTGATCTGAGAACTACAAATGAATGGAGAAGCCCAGTCATCCCTTGCTAGTTGCCTGAATCTTTAATGCCTTCAACAGAAGCCAGGTATAACTGATTCCACAAAGCCAGAATATGATCCTTCATAAAATATGTCTGTAAAGCATGGAAATTCACATGCATCAATATCACAAAAAAACCCCAGACCATTGGACCCTCTCCATCTTGATACCCTTCAGTGTTATTAGCTGAATTACCTTTAATGTGTCTGAAGGTTACTGTCCTTTAGACAGCTGTCCAAATACTTAAAAGGAGAAGCACCAAACCTGATGAAAACACCTACCTGTAGATAGCTACCTGTGAGCTGGATGTCTAAATTCCCACAACAGTCAATGGAGACCTGGCCAGCACTGTCACTGGAGTGCGGAGAGCAACTTAGCATGCCCAGAATTAGACACCTACATGTGGTAAGCCAAACAGCTTTTCAGGTGCCACTAACCATATTGTCTAGGGGCTCACTTTAATTTCCTAACTGGAGGAGACCAATGCCATTTTAAAATTTCCATATTCTTTTGGGGCAGCAGCCGGAGCCCAAACAGAGTACTTTAGAACCTCTCAGTCATCCATACACAGGTATCTAGCATCATTTGAGTCAAATCCAAGACCTCCATCAACCAAAGAGAGCTTAGATGCCTTGTTGACAATTGAACATCTTGCACAATGTCCACAATACCATTATAAAGCTAATATTAGATAAATAAATGTAGCTGTGAAATGAATTCAATTCAACAGACACAGTCCAGTTTCCTAGTCACTGGCATCTAGTATTGTTTTAGATGCCCTGGATTGTCCCACTTGGCCTTCAGCTGCCACCCCAATGGCACAGGATTCCCATACATCCTGTGTCGTATCTGCCAGCCCCAGGCAAATGCTCCATATGCTCTAGGGTCTTACTTATGGCATTTGGTGTCTATGTTTAAGCAACTGAATAACTCCTTGGCTACATAGTCTTTGCTTGCAGGCAGTGCACCATCATTTAACTTGTACTAAATCTTCTTTATAACAGAGGAATTACTTAGCATTCTGGATGGCAAATGGTGGACATTCAGACAAGCTGTCCAGTAGTCCAGCACAGCAGATGCAGCATCGTTTGTAAAGCCATTTGAAGCTATTTGCATTGGTTATTTGCCCTCAGAAGTGTTGAGGAAGCACCTTCTCCAAGTGCTACTTACCATGATTGATCCAACCACAGGACCCTTGATCACCCACCACAAGGCGGTGTTGTCATTCATGTCCCAGCAGCTGCAGTCGTTAATGAAAGAATGGGGTGGGGAAAGAGAAGGAAAGAGAAACAGAGATATAACAAGGAAGTTAATAAACTTACAACAATTTTTAAGGGGGCAGAGAGTGGGAGATTGGTCTTGTAGCTAAATTATTTTATTTGGGTTCAAAGGTACTAGTTCTTTACTCTGTCCCTGTTGCAGCTTTCTTTTACAGCCTTTACCCAACTTACCTGAAAGTAAAATAAGTCTTTTTGTGGCAATTTCAGTGGTACCTCTTACTAAACAGTTTAGCCATTTTGGAAAATGCCTCTATGCATGTTTCTGTATCTACAGACAGTACAACTGTAAAATTGTCCCTTTAAGCTAACATCTCAATAGAAGGGAAAAAAAGGCAAGGATGCCTCGAAGGGTAAGAGATGATTATTCCAAAGTTTGATGTCTCAGTTACTTTTCCAGGGTAAACAGATATGAATGTTGGTTTCTGACCCTGACATGAGGATTCTTACACATATCTAGTACACGAGGACGTACTAGAGGCTGGTTGTATTCACAAATAGGGATGATTTTCCAGTCATTGGGTTGCAAGTCCTACCAAGGAGCAAGGATTCATCTAAGAAGGTTCAAGTACTGGACAACAGTTGGGGTCAGCTCCTTTTTTAAGCTGTTGGGAGTGAGTGATCATAAATAAAATGGCATTTCTACCTCAGCATTTAAAATCTTCCTCCACATTCACCAAAGGATTCTGCTGAAGTTTATTCCATATGGATGCATTTGGACATTCATTTGTAGAGAAAGCTAATTACAGGACCCATATACATATGGGTTTTAAACTTTATCATATATTTTTAAGGCTAGAAAAACAATAATAATGAAAAAAAAAATTCTTATTTCCCCTGCCACACCACCCCGGTACACTATTTTAAATCATTAAGAATTCGATTGTCAGTTAAAAAATGTCTTCTATTTTTCTCCGCTTTCTTCCCCTCATGCTTCCCTCTGGAAAACATAAAATCACAGAAAAATGTCTACTTTGTACCTGCAGTTCTGAGAAGGAGGGTTTCCCTCCCACTGGGACAACAGCCAAAAGTCCCAGCAGTGGTTGTCATGGTGCATTTGTCAGATGCCAAGAAACAATTTGAAAGAGCGTACGGGAATAAAACACTGCTGATCTTATGAGAGCTTAATGCAACTTCTGTGTCATTTAAATGGTAGTCATAGCATCTGGGGGAAAAGTGAAAATCTTAACTTTAAACAAAACTATATACATGTATTGCGTAAGTGTGAGGGGTCAGAGCTAAAATTCCATCATCAAAGTCCATATGAGAGAAATCCCAAGCAGCTGAGTGATGTCTGGTTTAGAAATTTCAGTTGAACTTATATTTTCAGTTGAACACTATTTATTATATTGCAGGTGAACAATATTTTACTGGATTCCCATAAAACCAAAAATAAGGGGGGGTGTGGTAGAGCTGGTGAGAAGAGAGAAAATATAGAGCTGGGATGTCAAATTTGCACAAAATTACATATTTTTGCTTCTGTCTACAAAGCCTAGAAACTTAAAATACCCCAAAATCTATGGGACTGATGGCTGAGATTTTCAAATGCAAAGTAACATTTCTGAGTTACCTCACTTTGGATGCCCAATTTAAAGTATTTGAAAGGGGTCAAATGTTCAGAGGGAACTCCTTCTCACCCATGCTCTGGAAATCAGGGTCTTTTCAGTTATCAACAATTGTATGCCACAAAACCCCCCCACCTAATATCACCAATTATCTTTTCAATTCTTTGTATGCATTTATGAATTAGGTGCCCTCTTCTGAAAATTACCCACTATTTGCAGAGCTCAGCCTCTCTGAGATGCACATTAAATCTACCCTGAAAGTCTTTAGTGAGTTGACCAATGCTGGAAGAATCTGGGCAAATTCTAATACTACTCTGGCTGTACAAACAGGCGTTGGTGTATGGCAATTTGTCTGTGTAGAAATGAGAAATTACAGGGGACGGAATCTACCTGCTCTAGTTCCAGTCATCTGTATTGAAGACATCTAGAGCCCAGTTAATTATCCTGGACTCTGGTTGGGACAAATAGACACTTGGAGGTTGTTGTTTGGTTTTTTTTTCCACACTGATGTGTTTTAAATGTGTACTCTGGGGCGATACATCAGCCCCTACAAACGTCTATTCCTTTCCTTTTACAGGATGTGTCCCCAGCAAGCTCAGTTGCCAATGTCTACCTTGTAGATGTCAACAATGAACCAGATCAAGCTCACACAAAGGGTTTTTCAAGGTCTTTTTTGTCCAGTCTCTGCGAGATCTATAGCATGGATGTGGTGGAAGAAACACCATCTCCTCCTCAGATGAACATGACCAGAAGGAAAAAAAAGCAATGTGGCACAGAACAGTCTGCAATACCAGCCAACAAGCTGTACTACATAAACAGGCTCCCTAATTTCTTGCAAATGCATTGCTACAGTGGAGGTCAGACACACAGGACTCTTTTTCAGGAAGGATGAAGGGAAGGGAGCCAGTGGGATGGGGGAGGGATGTGATTTCCATTTGAAAAGGCCAGAGTCTGATCTCTGTTCATCTCTGGTGTACATCTGGAATAACTCCATTTAATTCACTAGCACAGCTCTGGATAAACAGACAGTTGCATTTATCTCCACAAACCTGTCACTTACAGTGATGTGAATCAGGAGCTGAAGTCAAGGGAGCTCTGCCAGTTTGATAAGGAGCAAGCAGGAGGAGACTCAGACTCAGAGTCTGTATTTTAGTCCATGCCTTTGCAACTGTGGTTTCCCAGTTCAGTAATTTCTGCAATGTTTTCAGGCTCACGCTGGCTTCTCTCCCCACCCCCAGAACAATGCTTGCTGATTTTTAAAAAGTAGCCACTGAGACGCTTAGCTAGAATCTGTCTAAATGTGTTGCATGCTAAATAGCTTCTCTAACTAAAAGAAAGGAAAGGTTTTTTTGTTGTTTTTTTTCTTCTTTTTCCTTCTGCGAGACATTCCCCCCACCCGCAAAATGCAAGGACTGTTTGGACTCCTAAGAGAAATTAATGCATTTAGGACCAGTGTTGTAATCATAATAATGACACAACAGGGGTATCTGGCTTGTTTTGCATGGAAATAAATGATTTAATTTGTCTTAATGTCAAAATAGAACATTGGGTCAAAGCACTGGCATCCCCAGTGGAGGAAGGGCTTTATGTGCTTTCCAAAAAGAGCATGAAAGAACAAGGATGAAGAAAACCTGACAGAACAGTGAGTGTTATGCAGATTTTGGATCCAGGTATCTCTAGTATAAGGCAAAATTAAAATATAAGCCTAAGTCTCTTGGAAATGGGACTTGGGTACATAACGATGCCTTTCACTCAGATCAAGGTTTTCAGAGGACCACTGCTGGATTTTCCAAATTTTAGAATAGAATAGAATAGAATAGAATAGAATAGAATAGAACAGAACAGAACAGAATAGACTGTTTCAGTTGGAAGGCACCCACAATGATCACCTAGTCCAACTTCAGTCTCCCTCATTCCCAGCATTTTTCCTAACATTTCACCAATTTCAAACATAGCTGTCACAAAAACAAAACAAAACAAAACAAAAAACATTGCTAAGTTTGTATTTTCAAGGTGTATTCATGTCCTTTCCTACCAGCTATGTCTGCTGCTCTATCAGACCAATCAATCTTCTGACTACTGAGATGGGCAGAGCCATCTCTGGGAGCAGCCTTTTCTTCTGGTCCTTTAGAAAAGGATAGAGGATCTTTGCAGGTTTTTTTTTTTTCCCCTGCAGAAAGAAACCATTTGGTTGGAATCTACCCTCTTGAATTCTTTCAGAAATTATTCCATTTCCTCATTTTTTTTCACACAGAAGACAGGATGTGGATTTCTGTCTCACCTCTACTCATCTCCCGCACTAGATTTGTGCAAAAAAACTCTCCAAGGGGAAGCTAAACTCCTAATTGCCTTTGTAAATCAAAGCTCAGCAACTCCTTGTGCAGATAGCACTCATCACATCAGCGATATCTGCAATAATTTCTACAAATGAGCTCATCACGTTCATCTTCCTTCATAATCAGTTGGAGAGAAGACAATCACAGGTGTGATTCACCTGGCAGCTCTTTTACGATGAGATAACCATATCCTGGACTCCACTAATTTAACAGAGCGGCGAACAGAGGGCCACTGGGTCAGCTGCAGGTTTACAGGGTAGATGCCTACATCTTCTCTCATGAATTCACCAGTGCAATAGGGACATAAACATCGAACTATGGCTATTTATGCAGCTGAACAGGAAAACACTCTAGGTTGAACACTGGACCTAAGCTACTTGCATACACAAATCAGTGTCAGAAATGGAAGGAGAAATCAGTCATGTCCTCTGATCGCTATATTTCTGTTTCATCCTTGCCATCGTGCTGAATGGATGTGAAATGATTTCCCACGCAGCAATACCTACCCAGTATCATCAAAGTGAAGTCTCAGCACTGCCCAGACAGTGACACAAATTGTTGGGGTACCTGCAGAAGATAAGATGGTGATCTCGTTAGCAGCCTAGGCACATTTAGTACTCAGCAATGAGCACTTTTTGCAACCTCTCGACTGAGGTTTTATTTCCTAATAGCACTTGTGCACGAAAAAATGTGATTCATTGCATTAATCCAGAGCTCTAGAAACATCTGTCTCAGTCAGAGGAGGGTTAGTCTTGGTGGGATTGCAGAAGCAAAACTGATAACAGGAAACAGTGATGTTGTTTCAGGTCATTATTGCTCAAAGTTGTTGTACTGCATCTTGTTGCATGAACATTAAAACATAGTCTGTAGAAAATAAAAGCAGTGACATCAGCTTCCGTGTCTAGGGCTACTGTAATTATGCAATAATTGGTGAATGGCAGATGTTGAGCTGTAATGGCATTATTGTATTCTTTGTATCCTTATGTGGTTTTGTTGTAAAAGATTTGCACGTATTGCAATTTCTCTGTTATTGTGTAAATAACTGATTTTGCTTTACTTATTCAACCAAAAGAAATCAGTAGAGGATAGTATTCCATTACTCACAGGAATGTTTCATTTTTTTTCATGGAAAAAAAACCAAAACCAAGCCCCCAAAAGAGAATATTGGGAGCAAGAATTTCACTTCTATTTCAGACATTCCTTTACTCTTTAAAAAATGCATGTAAAATACAAATTAAATGAAAACTGTAAGAATCCGCTGAGAAACCTGGATTTATTTTCCTTTCTGAAAACACTACAAGTGTGGTTTTCGGTGGAAATATTTTAAAAAAATAATGCAGTCTTGCAAGAAAAGTCTGGGTAAGTTGGATCTGCATTTTGTGACGAATAAAATCTTTGACTAGGAACTGCCTACATCTATTCAGGCACCACTAGAAAGATAAAGTGCTAAAAAGCAAACAAAACAAGGACCTTGATAACCCCAGCTTGCAGCGGTGAACGAGACTGTCATAAGTTGACAGGAACAATTATGTTTCATACATTTTGCAAGGCTGTGTTGATGTCACATTAATTAGTCACTCGACTGAATCCACTGAAGTGAGTCTCTGTCAAATCTCATATTTTTGCTATCAGAAATAAAAATATCCCTGATAGACCTAGATGACTGATGAAGCCCTCCTCCTTTAAAAAAGCACACACGGGAATATTTGAAGGGAAAATGATAAAAAGAAATAAAATTACAGGCTTTGGGGAGAAGAAATCATGCATATTTAATTTAAATTGAAGTCTGTTTTTCTCACATGAGAATACCTAGAAAACATTGAGATCTTTGTGCACTTAACAGATGCACAATAATAAAAATAATCTTTAAATATCAATCATGGGTCTGACGTGCTATCTAGTTTGCACTGATTTGCATTATATAAATTTTGATGGTATGAATAGTGTTCCAAGTCTGAAACATGGGCAGGAAAGCAGAATTAGACTAAATGTGTCACAAAAATATAGTTCAAAAAGCACGTTTCAGATCAGTTTGGAGTTTTGAACCATCTGCTATATGAATATACATATACTCACATTACTTTTTTTTACATCAAAAGTTATATATAACTTCATCACTTTCTTTTCAGCTTCTGAGTAACATCAGCAAACAGACAAGCCTCAAAGGCTGAGTCGAGCTGTTCTTGCTGACTGTATTTCTGCCCTGAGTAAGGAGCAGGCATTAGGAGATATCTCAGGAAGACAGCAGTCTATCCAGAGAACTTACCAGCGTATTACATATTTAAGAGGAAAAATTGTCTGGATCAACAGAGACATACGCAGTTCTCATTAATCAAATGAGGACACTGATGTGCTCAGCGCATTTTAAGAAACAGATAAACATCCAGATGCTGCAAAATGCTGATCTCTTGTTTATTGCTGCTTCAATGCAACTCCTTCCCCATCAGCTCTGAGCTGAGGGGCTGCTTTTGCCCTACGTGACTTGCATCCAGAGTCTGGAAGTGCTTCTGTTCTTGCAAAGTGCCAATTACTCCTGCCAGGTCAGGGGAACCACTATTCAAGTTGAAATATGCAGGAGCTGAGAAAATATTGTATTTAAAAAATAAAACAAAACCAAAATCATCCACATTTGGAGATTCTCTTAGTGTTATTAATAGATATTATTGATACTGCTTTGAATATGAAGTGATATCTATAAACTGAACAGCTAGGTATTATTTATGGTATTCAACTGAAGACCAAATATGTTGAAGTTGCATTACAGAATGAATCCATCTGGGTAGTTCTTTCATTACAAAGACTGATTTAAAGAAAAAAAAAATCAGTTGATATGTTGTGTTGCAATATTCTCACATTAAGACAAACCTACAGATATGAAATTTGTGTAAACTTAATTAAAGGAACCCAAACTCTGGTCCATGTTCAGATTGCAAAGTTTTATACATTGTTTTCTTTTATAATCGTCACATTTTCAGGTACATAACCCCCAAGTTCTCTTTGAAAACAGCCTTATATCTCAGCTATAATGTGATTATACATCTGTGGATAGTACAAGGGGAACTTTGAACATCCTTTTCCAATAGTTTCTGTTCCAATAGCCATCTTTTCCAATAGCCTTTATATGCTTGTAGGGAGTCTTTGCCAGGAGATGAGAATTTTTGTATATATAGAGCTGCCTCAGGAGGGAAAAAACAAAACCAGCTGTGGATTACTTGAAGGTTTGGGTTACATGATGATGTTTTTTTCAAAGGAGAATAGTTTAAGGCATGTGGCTTATATATAGATTTTACACATATATATACAAGATTATTTCCAGAATATTTCAGAAGTGTGTTTGTTTAAGTATAAAAATTGAGCTTAACCTTCTTAGGGTACATTTAAAATGAATGTATTCTTCTGCATTCACGATCTGACTTCTGTGCAAAAACATCAGCAAAGAACTGTTTGAATTAACATGTTGCAGGAATCAATTTCTCTCCAGAAGGCCAGAAAGAAAAATAATTACACTGGTTATCATCGTACAACTGGCCTTTCTGAAACAAATCTTTTTTCTTCCCATTGCAAGTTTCCATTTCCCATCCAGGTAGGATGAGCATATGTGGGTACCCTTTGGATACATTTTCAATTTGCCTATTAACTGGAAGAAAGGCACAAATGAAGTCTTGGACTAGACTGAGCATTGCAGATTTGATTAAGCTGAAGAACTCGGCATTAAGATCATATCTTGTAGAAAGCAATTAGTAATTGTGGACTACATGTCTGCAAGAGATGCGGTGTCCTCCAGATTTCTGTTCAACCCTATTCAGACAAAAAAGCACAACACGGTTCGGTCTGCAGTGGTACTTCTACACAAAGACTAAAACTATACTTTGAAACTGTATATGGAAATATTAGATGGTTTGTGGAGTCGTCTTGCACACTGAGACACATTTTAGACAAGAAATGTCACGTACCCCAGCCAATAATAGTGTACCAGTAGAAATATCTCCTCTCTGGGAAAAAGGTTTCTACCAATAAAGTGAAAAGGTACAATCCCTCAATGAAAAGCCAGAAGTAGTTGGACATGACACAGTAGTGAAAAAACACCATCACTGCTTTGCATTCCACCTGCAGAGAATCAAGAAAAACAAAGTTATTTCCATGTTGTTTCTGCCTAACAGATAGAGAAAATGCTTTCAACCTCTCCAAATCTCTTAGTGGAAAGGAACACAGCTGGGACTGGTGTTATACACTTTTAATAGTAAAGTTTTAAAAGCATGAGAAGAATGTGAGGTGCCACTTAGAGAGCAAAGCTAGAAAGGGCAGGTAACCAATTTTGCCAGTGGGAGGTGGTTGACAAGTGTCTGCAGACAGCTTGAGAACGTCTTGTATTAGTGGGAGTTCACACCATCAATGGATGCTAATTGCTAGATTTAAGCCCCCTTTCCAAGGATTAAGTGCAGAGAAGAAAAGAATATAGTTATGTATTGAGAAACCTAAGGAAGGATGTGAAATGACAGGATTGTGGAAAGCCTTGAAAGTGGGATCAGAAAGGATGCACCCTCCTGTGTGCAGCTCAGAATTGTACTTCCTTGCCATTTGCTGGTGTTGTCACTCGGGGACAGAAAATGAAAGTAAGCGTAAGTGTAAAGAAAGCAGGGTGATTTACTGTAAAAAACGATAGAAGCTTTCATTCATTTACTGGGGTGAAAAGCAGCGGACAAAAGAAAAAAAAAAAAAAGAAGGAACTGGGGTTGTTTAGCCTGGAGAAAAGGAGGCTGAGGGGAGACCTTATCGCTCTCTGCAATTACTTGAAAGAAGGCTGGAGTGAGGTGGGAGTCAGTCTCTTTTCCAAGTAAGAAGTGATAGGACGAGAGGAAACAGCCTCAAGTTGCGCCAGGGGAGGTTTAGATTGGACCTGAGTAAAAATGTCTTTACTGAAAGAGTGGTTAAACATTGGACCAGGCTGCCCAGGGAAGTGGTTGAGTCCCCATCCCTGGACGTATTTAAAAGACGTGTAGATGAGGTGCTTAGGGACATGGTTTAGTGGGCGTGGTGGTGTTGGGTTGACGGTTGGACTTGATGATCTTAGAGGTCTTTTCCAACCTTAATGATTTTATGATTTTATGATTCTATGATGAAAGCCTTAAGTGGAAACCAAGCTCTACCCTGATTCTGTGAGAGTAGGACACACTTGTCTTTCCAAAGTTGCATCCCAGTGAGACATCGTTAGTCCTACCAAAGCAGGACCTTTCAACAAATCAGAGCAGAATCGGTGTATAAGCTGGAAGCTCCTGCCTGGGGCAGTGGGAGGCTGACAATTTTGGCTGGTTCCCACTTGCAGTCCATCGTCTGGGACAAATCTACAACCAACATGTTTAAACCATCAGATCTTGAGTTTCTCCATGGAAGTTCTACCAAGGCTGAAGATCTGGTCATTAGATGGCTGATTTTAATGTGTTTTATGCTTCAAGTGTTTCAAAACAGAGGCAGATGCCACTATTAGAAGAGTGGTGTGAATAAACTACAGATCTAACATAGCTTCAGCTTTGTTATGGAGAAGAATTAAAAGCAAAAACTAGTTTCAATGACAAAGAAAATGCTGACTAAGAAACTATACAGCTGCACTTTCCTTGTGGAAGTGACTCATAGCGAATTTAGCTTATAACTGGATGGATAAAGGAGATCTCAGTTTGGGAACTCACTGTAATTCCATCATAATTACACCCAGTGAGCTGATTTATCAAATGAAATACTAGCCTTAAATGTGAAAGGAGCTGGGATTTACATGTAATATATAGCTAAGTGCATCTGTGAAAGAGACTGCTTTCCTTGAAACCACACACTTCAGAGACAAACACGTGGCTAATACTAATGATTTTTTGAGAGTGTGACCGTCAGGGATATTTTCTACGTCTGAACGGTCACCCTCTCAACACATGACGCTGCCTGACATCCAGAACAAATAAGGCTCTGGAGAAAAACCAGACCTTCAGATGAAGGAAATTGCTTGTGTCTGCTCTCATCCCACCGATCACTATGCAGACCTGTGAAAGGGAGAAACAACCTGGGTAGAGTTAGAAACCGAAACTTGTAGGTTTGTCCTAAAGGACAGACCGCTGGACACTGATGACATCATGAGACAATACCATCCACAGTTTTGTTGTGAACCTGGAGGGAATTTTACCAACAATTACCTTCTCTCCCAATAGCTTCTCAGCCTATATACCCAACGGGCTGCTGCCTTCCTCGCTATTTTTTGTTATCTCATGCTGAAATAAAAAAGGAAAAGGCTTTGGCTTTGGTTTTACTTACCGTTGAGATAAAACAGTGGTTGCCATCCTGTTCAGCATAAAGAACCCCATCTTTAATGAATACAGATATTGCACGTAGGATGAATGAAACAAAGAGGTTCATGTGGATAAAATTTCGAGTGCAGTGAAGCTTCCTAAAGAGGAAAGAGCAAGGGAGAGGAAAAGAAAAAAAAAGGCTTTTCTTTCATGGAAATAGCACACTAGGCCTATCTGCGTACATAGCCAGAGCTCCTAGCACCTTGGTGATAAGAATAACAATGTCTGAAGATCAAGTGTGTGGATAATACTGACCCTAAACCTGACCAAGAGGAGGATTTGGGCATTTTCCTGTAAAAGCATGCGGGGTAGCATAAAATAGACCCAGTCCAATGCAGCTACTGCAGTCACATAATATAGACCCACAGCTTCTGCAGTTACATCTACAGTCTACCAAAATGTGAATACTGGAGTGTGCCTAAGCTGGGGGAACAACTCTGTTAAAGGGTTATCTCCCTCTTATTCTATATCTGGTGAGCTAAAAGCTTAAACATTGTTTTGGGCCTATGAGCTCTAGCCTCTTTCCTCCAGTGACTGAACAGCCCACCGTTCATGTCCTGACTCACCTGAAACGACACAGGATAACCATGGCAGTGGTGAGAGAAACAAGAGAAGTGCTGTATCCCACCGTGTACAGAGCCTTCACAGATAGATAGTAGTAATCCTTGGGAGGCAAACAACACACCGTTAAATGGTTCATCTATGGCCACATCTTCTTTGCCCTGTCAACGTGCAGGGGGAACCATAGGCAGGATTTGTTTCTTGAGCAGCCTGGTTGTTTTCTCCTCTTGGTTCCCCTGAGATCTCACTGTATATTAGAGCATTGCTCTATGTCTGGCGTACCCTTGGGTCTGCATACTGTGAAGCTTATTTGTCAGTGAGCTAGTAAAGGCTGTCTATATTTCTTTGATCACTGTGCATGTATCTGTAGAGAAAAAGTAGTCGGCTAAGGGATTCTTTAGTCAATAGGGGAAGAACTGGGGGCTAACCCATGCTTCTAGAAGTTACAAGCTGTATCAACAGTAAACACTCGTATTCTGGAACTATTCAGTACAGGGCTAGGAAGGATTTAAATCTTGCTTCTCACATATTTATGCCCATAAATATCTGATTGTTCATCGTAATCACCATCAAATCAGAATATGACCAGAGGCTGGACAAAAAGCAGCCTGCTGCTCCCCCCCTTCATTTTTTTTTAATCATAAGATTAATTCTCACCTGGTTATCGGACTCTGTTTCGTTTTCATCGAAGCCGCAGGCATCATAATAATGAGGAAAAGGTTCAGACCAGCCATCTTCAGTGCAATTTCTGCTGATGTCCCCTATGTCAAGTACAGTTGGGAATGTGACATTGCTGAAGCAAACCCCAGGACATATCCTCCTTCCCCTTGGTACATGACCAAAGAAAACCCCTCAGTACCACTGGGGGTACTATTTATCTGGCTATCCATAGAAGACTTTAATGGCATCTTGAAAGTTTAATGACATCTTTAATGACCCAATTCTACAATAGGCACCTAACAGATGTCTACTACTACAGCTGGTCACCAGAGAGCAAAAAAGATTTAACTAGTATAGTCAGTGCCTCCAGGCCACCAAAGATCTCATTCCCAAGTGGGTACCTAAACCAGGGGTCAGCTAAATATCCATTTCTCTCCACTGAGTCTGAAAGGCATCTAGGGAATACAGCTTTGATGTAGACATCTACACTTCAGATGGCTAAAGGTTAAGCCCAGTGCTTAAATATAGGTAGGCATTCTGTGCTATTTAAGACGATCTATAGCTGAGGCATCTGCATGGGCCTGGCAAGAAAACACAGGGCTAACATGATCTTTTGCAGCAGCTGCTGGAAGCCAGGCAGGGTACTGTAGGATATGTAGAATAGCCATTATATGTCTATGGTGAGGGAGGTGGATTGTTCTCCTACAGTCAGAAAACATGTATCCCACTCATTTATCTTCAAGGCTCTAGTTTTCCTAGGCTCTGATCTGAGGGTGACTTTGTGAGATGGTCTGTAGGAAAACAAAGGAAAGATGGAGTGGGAATCTCTTCCCTGTCTGTCTTCAGAGCAGTATGTTCATTTACACCTCCAGATGCCCAGTGTGGTTTCAGTTGACAATTTCAAACCCGTTTCAGAGCTTCTCACATTCCTCTGCCTATTATTTGTTCCAATCCCAGTTTATAACCTTACTCTAAAGAAAGCGTTTGCAAGGGTGAAGACTGGGTCAGAGAAAACCTCTTTCTCTTTTTCTCTCTTTTTACCCTAATTGTTTGGTTAATCTCATATATAAGGACTAGCTCCTAAATGGCTTTCACTGACACAATCAAAAGGCATAAAACTTTATTGGGAAACAAGAGCTGGGGGAAGAAGAGGAAAGTCTCTCTTGACACTCACTTTGTTACTGAGGCTGCCTAACGTGGGATGGCCCCCGTGGTGCTCTTTTTCACCACCATTACTCTTGCTAGAGCTCAGTGACCTGGTTGAAAAATTAGACCCGGGCTGCTCGCTGCACTTATTCCTCTCAAACACAATAGAACATTTTCCATTTATCAAACTATTACAGTTTTTGGAGTTTGAGCTGTACCTTGAACAAAATTGATGGAAATTTCCAAGGGTTGATTTTTTTTTTTTTTTTTTAATTAAGGTTGTGCTGCTTCGCATTCTTACAGCAGTTTATTCAAGTAGCTCATAACACCAGCAGTGACCTTATTTTTAGAGAATCTGTTTGCCATCCATGCAGCAGAATATATCTATTCAATCACGGCATTCATTTAAGAACATTGCATTACTCGGCAAATTTTGGTAAATTTCTCTTGCACATTCATCTCCAGTTTTCTATGGAAAATAACCACTGAATCATGTGTTGACTTTCCTTAACACCATTTAGTAATTACTGTTAAGCAGGTAGATATAATTTATAACAACATACTTGCTGGATTGCAACGCAATTTTCATAATACTGCTAAAAGTAAAGCACCAGAAAATGTGTCACCATAATTAGAACTGATTAGAAAATAATACCTAAATGGCAGGGAAAAAAGCTTGGAGCTTCCTTTTTAACAGAGTTAAAATAAAAAGAGAAACATTCCATGGTTCTGTTTCTTACCTAGGGGAGACTGGGCTGTGCTTTCCAGCAGGTCATAATCACCTATAAAAGTGGAAATTTGGTATGAAATTGTTTTGATTGTGTTTTCTATTAGGACCCAAACTAGTCTCTGTGGAAATCAGTGAATAGAATCCAATTGATTTTTATTTGTTTGGGTCAGGCCCAAATGCAATAAATACTTGATTCTGTCTTTTCAGGAAGTAAACACAGTTTTACTTGTGAGTTTAAATCAAAGCTGAACCTACAAAATTATAAAATCTCTAGTGCAGGCAGCGAGCACATAGCTAACAACACATACAATCAAAATATGACCAATTTTATTGGAAAAATGTAGAAGTCAGTTATTATATCTTTAGAAATTTGCATTTATAATCCATAGATACTTAAGTATGGTCAGTTTTCACAGAATTCATGAAAAAATATTTTCATCCATCAATGACAAAAAGCAATAATTAATTGGTTTTAAGTAAGACAGTTTAATTTTGTGGTTTTAGGTTAGATCACATTGATTTCTAGAAACTTATCAGATTTGTACTTTCACTTTTTATCTCAGTGTTACAGTGAACTACATGTATTCATTATCACAATGGTTGATACACAACAAATTTTCAATAATCTGGTATTATCATGTGCCCTACATACAATTTTTGAGAACTGAGGTACATAGGAAGTAGTGAACACAACTGGTTCTTACCTGCATGGGTTTGCCCCAAGTTATCTACTTCCCAACCTGAAATTAGAAGAATAAAAATAATTTGATCGTGATAATAGCTTGCTTCCCATAAAAGGAGTGGATGTAGCACTGCCCAGAGAAGAACTGCAAGAAAATTTTGTTTAAATCTTTTTTTCAAGATCAGTACTGTATATTTATGGGTGGAAAGTGCTTTTCAGAAGATGGTTGATTGCATTGTATCATTAAATCTCTGGTTATCATGGAGTTTCATCAAACTCTAGGAAGGAGATGAAAATGAGATGAAGGAGCTTTTTTGTGGTTTGGGTTTTTTTTTCTTTTTTTTTTTTTTTTTTGAAGGGGGGAGGGTTCTGAAATAAGAAAGACCCATACATTTCCAAAATATTGTGCCGAAATTCATGCTGATTTGTATATTAAAAACACGAAATGTTACAATGGGAAATCATAAAAGTTTGGGTTTGCATTAAAATTTTTTCTGTACTTTTGTCCTTCCAAAATAAAATGTGGGGATTATCTCAAACCAGTCTCCTACCCACCCTACTAAATACTTAACCCGAATTGCACTGAAGTCAGACTTTCCCAAGTCCCCAGTGGATTTTGGCTCAAGCTCGGTTTTGGGGGATGCATAAAGAGGAGCTGCCTTAAGCCACCGAGTGGTGCTGCTGCATCATGCACAGAGAGACACCGAGGAGCCTGACAAAGCTGTCCGCAAATAGCTCTGACGGTGGCCCACCAACTGGTGAAAAAATGTTTCCAATGTTTCATTGACCGCTACGGCAGGTTAAATGTTTAGATTAGCTTAGTTCTGTATCCCCTGGAGTAACCACAGGGCTTCGGGTTGTTCTTCCTTAACCCTGAACATATGGTCATATCTTAACTAGGGACTGGAAAAGCCATTCACCAATTTGTATGAGATGTTTTTTATTAAAAGTGAAATCCAAACAGAGATTGATTTTGATCCTAGGGGAAAGGAGAAAGACAGCATCTAAGGAAACAAAATAGTAAAGAGAGTCTTTTCAGCACAGCATAAAATGCATTTTATATTTTACAATTTTTCAAATTCCTTATCATGTAATAATTGTAAATTCATTGATTTCTGTCTCATCTAAAATAAATCAGATGTGCTTCTTGATCTTCTAAGATAGAAAACAGAAGGTTTAGTGTGAAGATGATGGTGGGAGTCCAGAAAACTAAGCTGAAGCATCAGGTAGGCTGTACTGTGTCCTTGAATGGATGTATTCGACATCAAACCTACACATTCAACCCACCGGTTACTCTGGAGGGTTAATCCTGAAAGCCATGATGACAACTCCTTTGGTCTCCTGGCTTCTCTGCCCAGCTCCAGCTGCTTTCAAGATTTCACATATGAGGGCTCTTGAATGTTTGCAAATGTTGGGTAGGAGTACTAATTCTGAAGAGAAGTCACCAATGCTCTGAGCAAACATTTTCCAGCAAAGATCGTTCAACCTGCCGCATCAGACTAAATTACCAGATGCTGCAGAAGCGCAATGGCTGTGCTCCACATTCTTGGCAGAATAACAGGGATGCTTCTGCAGAATATTTTGGATGGACCTGTTTCCCTCCTGAGCCTACCAAAACCCAGGTTTATTAACAGTGATATAGCTCTATGTTGCTAAAATCTGAATTCCGAATACCAACTTTAGGATATCCTGTGGGAATTTTTACCTGTGGTTTTATTAGGCAGAGGATCAAAGAGCAAGCCACTGTTCCTTGATCACTATCTTTCACAGTGTCTTTCACAGCCTGCTGCCACTCAAATCAGTAGCTCAGAATGGAACTGGTTCCTCACATGAGGTGACCTCACTCAGTAGCCTGACCCACAGAAGCAGGGTAAGAAGAAGCTGCAAAAAAACTTCCAAAAAACATTTTGACTCATAAAAATCCAGTTTAAGTTTATCAGTTGTACACTGTGGCTTAAATCTTGAAATGTGATATTACAAACTTTCCAGAATTCTTGTTGGAGGAAGACCAGGTCAATATTAAGTAGATTGAAGCCTGATGTTCCTGGCATCCTGGCATGTTACACTGATTGATTAGAAAAATATCTTTTTTTTGAAATGTAAATGTTTTAAATTTAGCTATTTTATTCCTATAATCTAAAAAGGAAGAAATAAAAATTACCATTATTTCACTCTGAATATGGGTGGTAGTTGGTCCCACTGATGTTAAAATATTAGATTTTAGTTCATTTTGAATTTCATGACATCAGTAATAACAGTTAAAACATTATATTAATGCAGGTTTGTAAAGTTAAAAGGTTTTTTTATATTAATAATTTTTTTATATACCCAAATAATTATTGCATTTTAACTGTGTTTGGACATTATGAAGGGATTCACATTCACATTTCTGACAATGTTAATTTTCTGATTGCTGTAGGAGAAAACTTGCCTTTTATTAACATTTTTTTCTACATCTGAGTCTTTGCTAACGTACTGAAGAAAGTTCCAGTACAACCTTTTACTATACAGGCTTTTAGGCTTGATCCATCAACCTAATTTTCACTAATAAGTTAAGCTACTGGAAAGTCAATTAGATTTACACTGAACATTATGCCCTGAATTACAACTAAAAGCCAAAGTTCATCTAATGAGTGTTGGGATAATATACACATATATACAGTTATATTTGTGCGTGTATGCATATATATATATTTATCTCTATAAACACACAATGAGGGAACATATAGCCATCATCTGGCTTTAAATTCCTGCGTGCTGCGGCTGCCCTTCTCTCTGACACCATATGTTTATGTACCCTGTACCAGAATATGGATGTTTACATGACAGATAACTGTGCCAATGGCTACGTTTGCTCATGTGTATGAGAGGGCGATGGAGTTCATTGGGAATATTTCTGTGCTTAACATTTAACGTGTCTACATATATAGGGACAAGGCCTGAGCTTGCATTTGAGGTGGGGTTCAAGGAAGCCCAGACATAGGGCGGTCCCTCTCCTTTTTCAACCTATTACCCTGAAACTGTATTTTTGTGTTGTTTGTTTTTTTTTTCACCTGAGTGACTTTCTGACCCTAGAGAGACCTCAGCAAATTTACTCTGGTGTCAGTGATGTAATGGGCAAAATTGTAGGGCACCTTGCTGCATGGGCCTTCACACGAGTCCTCTCGTTGCCTTACTCTTAGGACATAAACAATGAGAAACGGGTGCATCAGACTTCACTGATGAAGCAGAGAAAGCCCATCAAGAGGATTATGCAACAGGCTAGATGAAATACATTACTCTCCCGGAAATGAAGAATAAATAAAATATGCTTTTCATCTGCATTTTGACTGGAACCCCATTTTTCAGGATTTTAATTCAAGGATTATAGTCATGACTTACATTGACACCTGTGCTCCTCACATGTAGTTAAATAACAGCACAGCCCAAACTACAGAAAAATGGACCCAACAGCAGATATGAAACAATGTCTTAGAACACCATTTTTAAAATCAATAATTGCTCACATTAGTCAATAAACTCCTGAGGAAGCTAATGTTATCCTTGACAAAGGATGGTTTATCCAGTATGTTGACAGAGAATGTTATTCATTATCTGACCAGACTGAATAGGTAAGTGTCACTCTTTGGGAAGCAAATCTTCCATTAGTGCTTTAACTGTCATTGTTAATTAGATGTTATTTGCAGTACTACTTAGAGACCCTAGAGGAGATCCATCAGCACACTGAATTATCAGTTCCAAAGACGAAACAGAGAAACCAAGCACAGAAAATATTGCTTATTTCTATTTTCTACATGCAGAGATGAAAGAGAAGAAAGAAAAAAAGTCAAAGGACTTGCCAGCAGCTACCCATAGAGTTAGTGACAGAGACGCAGATCTTTCATGCCCTTTTCTTGCACATTTATCAGACTTTCTTCCTTGGTTTTCATTTGCTGAGCCCCAGAAAGCATAACTACCTCCTCACTATCCTCCAACGGATGAGAAATTTGATGCAAGCAATTGTTGCTTCTGATTTAAAGTGAACAGGACTGGCAAAGCTAAAGCCAAGAAACAGCCTGCGTATGATGAGCCTTGGAGCTCAGTGCAGCCTTTTAGATCATCTCCTTCGTGCCAAATTTGTGCTGGCTGCTTTCGATGTCAGCTGGCATGGCAACTGCTTTATCTCCCATAGATCTGTTTATCTGAGCACAACTTGCATTTAACCCTTTTGTTCCAGCATTTGTCCCTTATTAGTGACGGGGGGGGAGGGAGAATGAAAGGCTTCCAAAACTATTCTGTCCTGAAATGGCTTGCCCACACTTATTCCTGTTGTTCCCATCTCAGTATTATGGTTTGGAGGACTGGTCCACATGGCTAATCCTCCAAAAGGTTGGATTTTGACAGCATTGAGATCAATGTCCAAAGCTCTCAATGGTTTTACCGCATGTTAATTCTGTCCCTTCAGAAAGTGCAAAGACTGGGGCAGAGAGACGTTATGGAAAACATTTCCTACAATCACTTGTTATTCTGCTGTCCAGCTATGTGGATAATGAGCTGGTTAAGCAGGAATTCAATTTTTTCCTGTTTTATATAGCACTGATTAGAAGCTTAACATTTAATTTACAAATACAAAATAAATCAGCGAGCTCTCATGCCCGACTCCACAGCATCCACCACACTGTGCCTTTTCGCTCCCTTCCCTATTGCTGCATGCTGCTCTTATGCACCAGCAATCTGTTCAGCTGGCTGGCAAACCCGCGGTCGGGAACAGCAGTCTACTTAGCAGCTTTTCTGGGGCTTTCTGAGCTCCCCACACAGATACCGCTTGCACATTCTGCCCGCTGCTTCTAATGCCCTCTGCCCACTCCTGTAGCTGAGCACACACGATCCCACATGCACACTATCCAACCATCCCCGTTCCTTCATTACGGCTCTTTTGGGGAGGAGAAAGTGATCCAGAATCAACTGCTAGGTCTTTACAATCTCATTAACAGGATCTGTAGAAAGAGGCAGCCAAGCAAGGTTACAGAGTACATGGCCTTACACGTTCCCACACCTTTCCTTATGCTAAGTGCTTTCCTCCACTATTTCTAGGGATTTTGGTCTCTCCAGCCTCATGTCCCATAGACAATACTTTAAACTACAGATTGAAAGTCATTAGTCACTTGGCATTTACTGTATATTGCCATTTGCCTTGTCAAAAGGATTTGTGAACACAGTGCTCACGCAGAGGCAGTACAAAATTAAGTGGGATTGTTCATTGTATTTAGAAAACAAGAAAACTGAGGCAGAGGAAAATTAAGGGTAAGATTAGGAAGCCGGGTTCATATTTGTATGTTTGAATAAGAACTGGTGCCTAAGGACATCTGAGGAACTGATCCTGTGGGGCAAATTCATCCCATCCAATTTACCCACCTGAAGATATGTTCATGTGTTTTTTAAGTCTCCTCTCGTAAAGGGCAAAGAGACTGGCACTTCCAGAGGGTGATTTGTTTTAGACATCTACCGTAGGATGAGATGAACTAGCTTCTGCAACTTCTTTGTTACCCAGTGGTTTGTGCAAAACATTCCAGTGAAGACAGTGATAGAACTGATATAAAAGTCCTTTCTTTCTATATCCCATACTAATGTCAGGGCACGTGGTTTCATGACACAGAGACAAGAAGACCCAGTGAATCATGCCTGGAGATCACGGGAGAATACCAGTGAGGTTCCATATGGAGAACATAAAGATCATAGTACGTAGGGCTGGCTGAGGCAGAACTGGTGTACAGATATGATCAATAACATGTAAGGGAAATTATGACTTTCTTCATTTCTTCCTCTTTCTTATCAAAGGCTGTGAAACTAGCAGTGGACTGAGGTCACCATAGCAACTGCTAGGCATCATCTAAACATTATGTGATTCCTTCCTCTGAGGCTGGCTGTCACAGGAGCATCCATCAGAGCGCAACATCAATGCAAATACTGTTGAAGGGTCTTCTAGCTCTGAAGAGGGCAGGGGTCATATTTCAGAGAAAGGCAAATGTTTTTCAAACAAGAAACACAGAAAATAAGAAACGTTGTCCAATGGAGATTATCAGTTATGAAATAAGTCCTAGAGAAGAAAGCATATTAAATCACTTGCTTAAAGGCAAGAATGAATGTGTGTCCACCACACCTAAAATCTTGCAAACAACTGGAACTCCTTTCTCAGTTATTTGAGTCAAGAGGAGAAACAAGAATAGAGCAAAGGCTGCTAGTAAATGTTGAAGCATCTGCCCATGTTGCACCTACAGTGATACTTCAATATATTACATTTTGCTGTCCAAGTGTTCTCCAAACTACTCAGAAGCTCTCAGCATGTTCCACCCTTGCATGCTCACCAGAGGAGCATGATTTTTTTATTTTCCAAGGCCAAATTAGCTTTCAGATCATATTGACAAAGGTCTTGAGCTGCGTTACAGCTTTCCTCTGGCCCCTGCAGGATGTCATCTTGCAAAGGACCAAGGGCTTGATCTTTAGCTGAAATGCTCTTGGTCATATTGTATGTTTGAGTATCAGAGGCACAGAGTCTTAAGTCCCCATAATTTGGAGGGAAAGGTCATAAAATGTCCTTCTCCTGTAAAAAGCATCCATGAGGCCTTAACTACTTGATTGGAAATGTAGGTACAGTTACTATTCTTTGACGGCAATATTTTCCTCCCATTTCCCTCTGCATTGCAGATAAGACTTTGTGATACTGTGATCGAGGAGGCACGCTTAATTATAGCTTGTCCTCCTCGCTTTGGAAAAGCTGAAGTAATCCCATGGCTTTACTGCCTGTGGAAAGCCTAGGGATGAAAACCAGCAGGAAAGGACTCGTTATCTAGTAAGCACTATTATCTTGGTTATTGGCAAGACTTATTATTTTTCACATCAACACTTGGTAGGTCTCTGGTACCCTTTCTTGATGTCACAATTCTTTCTAGGACTTGCTGAACACTAAGCAACAATAACACATATGCAATCTGCAGACAGCTTTGAAAGCTGTCCAAAACCTTAAGCTGGTATATATATATAAAACCAGATACCTTTGCATTGAACTCGCTCCTGAATGGTACATAGGATCTTATATAAAGTGAAGGATGAAACTAAGGTATGCACAGAGTCCTGGTTGCTTCAAAGACTAATTAAGCTCTGATGACTCATTATTATTACCATAATGAAAATGCTATGGGATGGGTCATGTCTGTTTTTCAGATACTACTCCTTCGTTCCGGTGTTTTTCTTCCCTTGGTTTTCATTCAGGATGTTGAAATACACGCCAGGGGTGAGATATATTTGAATAGAAATCTAGACCTTTGCATTGACCTTTTGCCTTGCCTATTTGACAGGCAAATGCAATTTCCAATTTCAGTCTGCTGCAATGCTGACCTTAATTTCAGCTAGTAACAAAGAAAACCTGTTTCTTCTACTTCAGTAGAAAATAAACGCGCAATCTTCCAGAGACATTTTGTTGTTTAGAAGGCCCCTGATCTTTAACAGTCACGTTTTCTTTCTGCCTATATCAAAAACTATCAATACATAACCAAAACTAACAGAAACTGTAACTTGCAAATATTTTCAACAGCTTTCACCTTGGGAAGACAATGACTTTTGTTGTCTTTTCACCCACTTTGGGAGTTACATACCGTTTTCACAGTGGTACGTAGTCAGCACTTAAAGACTTTACCAGGGCTATTTCCCCAGAAATGACACAGAAGGGCTTTCCACATATGGACATGTAGTATCACTTCCCCTCTCATTAACTCTTCTCTTGTCATCTTATTCTGTTTGACTAGGGTTAACATCTAAACTCAGAAAGGAGAAAAAAGCCACAGATGGCTTCCCAAATCAAATTAACCCTGCATTCATAAATCCTGTTGTCCACCCATGATATCTCTAGTGCAGAATATATGAGGCTTGGTGTTCTTACAATAAAGTACTTGAGTGTCTCCCAGTGTTTTTAACGGGAACAGTAATAGACTATTTTCAATTTCTTGTTCTCTTGGACAATAAAGCTTGTTGGCTGAGCACTGAAGTCATATAACTTCCAGAGTAACAGTAAGCCAAATACTTTTGTTCAAAAATGTGAGCATAAGATATAATTCCCTCTTAAACTCCATAAACTCCATAATACCTGGATACATTCTTTATTCTACTGGATTTTAATTAGGACCCCTTAATCTTGGTATCAACATAGGATGCAGTTTATGTCTTTGGTAAAAATTATGTACATTTTCTCTGTCTTACCTAGTAAACCACGCTCTGTAGTAATGCTCTTTTGGGTGTAGCAGGGAGTGCCCTAGACTGAGCACTCGATAAACATTCTGAATTGCTGGAAGATTCAGTAAGAGCTAATCATATTTATTATTTGGATTTGTGAATGAAAGAATTTTCTCAATGTGGAGCATATGGCAATGCTCAGAAACTGCCTGTTATCATTTGTATTAGTTTTTACTGCAAATCAAAGACCTAAAAATATGCTCCTTTCTGATCTGGCTATTGGGTTTCTTTCAATGGTCTGTTTGAGTAATGTGGCTTTATAGGTTCCAGAATATCTCAGCTGTGCAGGGCAAAGAAAGAAAAACACAGACTTCGGTTCTGTAGATTTCCACTGCCAGGCAGTAGCAACTCTGTTTGGAAAAAAAAAAAGAGAAAAAGAACAAAACAGAGAAAATTTTCCAGCTGGGAGCTCAGATCACTATGTTGGGGCCATCTCTAGGTCTTGCTATGTCATAGTGAAATGCAACATCACAGCTTGACACACATTTTTTTTTTTCCTTCTTTTGTAAAGACACCTTAGAATGTTTTAAATATACTCTGTTCTAGAGCAGTTGTCTCTGGAGTCGGTACTGGGAAGGTACTGGAGAAAGCATAATATACAACAGCGACATCATGGAAGTTATAGCTCCCACTAAAAATAAAATTGTGAATTGATGGATATCAATCAAAGAAATGGATGTTAAAGAGGAAAAGAAAGTAATATATAGGAAGCCTTTATTTAGGAGGGTTCCATAGTGTTTAGGAAAGCCACTGTAAATCCTTAGCCTACTAGATTAGAAAAGACTCAGGAGCTAGTATGTTTTTTTCATGTGGAGAGATTTTGAGAACAATCTTTTTGTTCACAGTCTGCATCTCAAAGGAAATGAAAAATTCTGGTGATTCTGGAGGAGCAGAGAGGTGAAATGAAATTTTACAAGCAAGGGTCACCAACCACACACCATGGGATTTAACATTAGGCTTTCTGTATGACGTTGACAACAGTTCAAATGTTACTCCTCAGTTCAATTGCAGTGAAGGTTAGAGCAGAGTATATTTTCAAATTAAAACCAGCAACAGCTGGTATTTTTAGCTAAATCCATAGATAATTTTTCAGCAAAGCATCTCTCCAGATGACAGTTTAGTTGGTTAATTTTTATTTTGTAGTCTCTTTTTTTTTTTTTTTTCCATTTTACTGCATATGGAAATCAGACATCCAAGTCTAGGCAGCCAAATTCCTTTCTGAAATTCATAAAACAAACAGCCCTCTCCAGTGACTTCATTCATCTCAAGATATGCATTTGAGAAAGCTCAGAGCAGACATCTTCTACAAGTACCCATTGCTTTCCATTTACTGAACCAGAAATCCATGTGATCTGTTCAGACTTACACATATAACTTTTAGATATCCAAAGCCGAGTAACTCCTACCCCTCTTTAAGGTTAACACATCATATGGTTTGCCTGTTGTTATACAAGCAGTTGTACCTAAAAGTACTTCAGTGCTTCATAGGGCAAACTTTTTAAAAGTATAATTTAAAGTTATTGCTACTGTTTGTAAAAATTATTTATGGTCATATAAAAATTTTGCTGTATTAAGAATGAATATGCTAACAGCATATTCCTAACAGCAGCCCGAGGATACTATAACAATCTATAAAATGTGATTAGCTGTGTCTTAGAAATATTTTAGTTATCTAATAACCCTTTATTTAAGGAACCATCATAAAATGTGACTTTTTTCATTAAGCCCTCATTGAAATAAACATACTTGGCTAATTAAAATTAGCAGCAATGATAGTGAAAACTCATGCTGATTCACCCAGGAGAGTGATTACGGATGTAGATATTTCCACCTTGGGGTCACTAGTGCAAATCCAGCCGGATCTGTAGAGAATTCAAACTACTCCAGATTAAATGTTTGTTTGTTTATCTACTGAATCATGAATCTTGGTTTTGTTCCTACTGAACAGATGTCCAAAAACCCCTCAAAACCAACACTACAAGAGGTAACAGCTGTCACTTTTGTTAGTGATCCTGTAAAGAGAGAAAGAAAGCAGGACATATGTTTAGGCTGGACTGACTACTCCGCCCCTAGGGTCATGCTATCACCCTGCTGCAGGTCAAATGTAAAGTACAGTATGCGAACAGGTCTGGAAATCCTAGGCAAACAATTTGAAAATATTATTTCAAGACTTTATTTTACATAGCTCTAGTTATAGTAGAGCTTTTCTTTTTTTTTTTTTTTCTAAAATGTATATTACTTTTTATTTAAAAAAATAAAATAGTTTTTCCTATTAACAGGTTACTTAAGCACTGGAATAGATCGTATTGAGCTAACCTTGTCTTTGAGGAGGGAGACAGGTTAGATGATTTCTCAAGAGCCCTCTTAGCCTTAATTACTTCAGAAATGATAGCACCATGGAAAAGAAATTTCATCAGTAAAAGTGAAAAGGCACCGTATTTGTGTGGGATATAAATAGAAGCATCACAGACATCCCTTGAAATAAAGAATAGTTAAAAGGCCCATGGCAGAGGTGTGTGGACAGGTTGGCAGTGGGGGAGATTTCCTGTGCTGTAGATGTACATGGCACCAATCTCCGTAGTATCCAACTAGCAATATCTCTGAGCATTGCGTCCAAAACAGGCAGGGAGAGAGAGAAAAGTGTGATGTTATGTTACCATGTGTTAGCACACTGTAGCTTAAAGGTATGTAGGGGGTGTAGATTACAAGCCACTGAAAAGGAGGGGTCCTAATGGAAATTCGGACAGGCGCTGTATGAGCAGCAGGCTTCCTGCAGTTATATCAGAAGATAACAATATATCAGCCATCTGCTGATGTGCAATAAATAACATAAAAGTATTTTGCCTGCAGACTGCAAGCATCACTGATAACTGGATAGCGAAAACTTTTGGTTGAGTTTATATCCTGCACAAAGGATGACCAGAATTGGTTTGACAATTAGACTGAATGACAAGCAGTCAACAAAATCAGTTAACCATGATTACAAAGTCATGGAGAATTGAAAAAAAAACAACAACCCACTAAAAAAACCTGAAAGAGGGAAGAATATTTCCTTACCCATGCTGGATACAAACCCTACTGGATGCTGATGTGTTGTTTTTTCTATTATCACTAAACATGGATGGCTCAGAAAGTGCCACTGTACCCACTGAGTCAATACTGAACCAATATTACAGCAGTAAAGATTATGTTTAATTACACTGGCTAGAATTAAAGCACATAGAATTACAGTAGTAATTGTATTTTCATACTTGATAATTTAAAGAGGGACTTATCTTTCCCCTTTCAAAAATTAGGTGCCTGGTTTAAGTGAATTGCCCGTAGTACTTGCTGGATAAAGAGAGGTATGATTCACCTCATGTCTCTTGGAATAACATAAATTGCCTTCTGTTGGTCTCTTTCTCTCCACTGACTACAGATGGAGTCTAGAGGACTTGTACAGAGAAAACACTCGAGTTTCACATGGGTAAATTTAGATGAGGTAATGATCACCCTTAATTTCTTCTCCATTTCACAAGAGCACTGGCACGCGCTTCAATGTTTGGGTGAGTTCAGATGGATGTATTTAAAGGTAAGGATTTCAGTATTCCTGGAGCTGTGTATGAAACACTTACTGTCTCCCACAAATTGTGTTCTGTGTGTGGCAATGCAGAGAAGGTGGATTTTGCACTCAAGACTGTAAATGAATAATTCATTGGTAAAATAATCTTGGGGAAAAAGGATCCCGGGGGAAAATGATGAACTTGTTCCTCAATGGACAGTGCTAATTAAGTGATTTGCAGTAGCCTAGATGGGCACTGGGAGGAGATGGACAAAACTGTGTTAATTATCAGCAAAGGCTTGTTGTTAGTTAACACTGACGAGATGACTTAGTCTCCCAGTCATTCACCTGGGAAGATCGTTTCATGGAATCATGAGAGAAAATAAAAAGTAATTTCAAGAGAACATCTAATCAAACTATATATCTGCTGTGAGCAACTTAATAGTTATTTCCTCCTGTCCACACACTCTCATTTTTACCCGGCAAATTTTCATGCATTTCCAAGGTTAAAAAAATCAAGAAAGGACATGTTTTTTTTTGTATCATGTAAACAGTAGCTTGCACAGAGCCTCTTCCCATTAAAAAGCACTAGGTAATAATAACTAGGTCAAATAGTATCACCACTACTAGAGTAGGTTCTCCTTTTAATAGCAACTCATTTGGGAGCAGCTGGGTTGTATAAGAATTCCAGCTGGGGTCTAACAGGGTTTGGTTACCAAGTATGGTGAGTGCATGGGACTTTTGGTCCAAGCCTAAAGTGGTAGCAGAAAGAGAGAAAAGAGAAAATGCACCAGCTTAACTGACCATCTGCAGTATTTTTTGCAAGACAAGGGACAACTCTGTTAGGCAGCAATGCATGCTGGAAGCAGAAACAGCCCAAATTTCCGATCTTTCATTTGCTTGCTTGGTTGCTGGTGCCAGCGGCAAAGGACAGAAGGATGGTGATGTCTCATTTCTACAGACCCCAAAAAGGCATGATGGAGCTTCTGCATCTCTCCAGGAATCTTTAATTCCCACTGACTCTTCCCTGGACTCCCAAACTGGGGGCTCTTCACATTGGTCATCTCATGCCTATGTTCTCCTTAGACATGAGCAGAACCCAGCTCTGACTTTTAGTTATTTTCTAAAATAAGTTTGAATTGTGATGATTAGTTATCCAAGACCCAAACACAGTTTCAGGTCTCACTGATTTCAGCGGAGACCCAAGGGCATAACATCCCCTTTAGCAATTAGAGTTGGTGATATTTTCATGTTGTATAGTCTGTGAAGGCTTTTTTCACACATTCCCTGCCACCCCTACACTCACACACACACACCCCCCTACACACAAACATCCCGGTTTTCTACAGTATTTTTTTAAACTGAAGCCCAACTCCAGACCTCTGTAGAGTTTTTGATTCCCCTTTATACTGAGTATCTAAGTGAGGTTTTACACTCATGCTGGCCATGCAGCTTTACCAGACAGAAGCAAAGAGCAAAGAGAAGATACTTTACCGTCTTCAGAGATGATAAACCTGAACAGTGCAGGACACTTGACAAAGACAATTTCACCCACACTTGCAGGTTTCCAGCATGTAATATTGTCCCACATTCCTGGGCAACCTATAGAAGAGAAGGAGGGATAAAATATATTAGTGATGGAAATCCATTCCTTTCTTCACACTGTTACTGCGTTTTTTATTTGGTTCTTTCTTCTATCCATAAAAATGCGCTTGTTTAGAATAATAAACTATCATTTTCTAATAAGTTTTCCCTGGAATAAAATAATTTTCATTCATAGGAATAACATAAAATATGTAGTTGCATGGCACAACAATGACCAGACTCTACCCTAGCAGAAGATGACATTTCTTAGTCCCAGTTAAATCACTCCAACATACACCAGAAACAAAATTTCCCTTGAGCGTGAAATCTACCACCACGTAGCTATCTTTTAGTATGTCTTTCAGTATTGCTGAGTTAAATCTTTAGGCATCTTTGATTTAAATTCTATAAATTTCTGTTGGCTCTAGTCCTTGTCAAAGGTTGGGTACTGGCACGTTTTAGAATTTGATCCAGGGAGATGACTGGAAACTGAAAAACAGATTCTGCTTAGCCAGTTTTGTGGCTATGTGAGGGAAGTTCACCTCTTTCATGTTGTTCATTGTCTTGAAAAAATATTGGAAGTAGAAATGTCCTCCATTAGTAAAGAACCATCGTAATATCATTGATTACCTTTACTGCAGTTTTTGTTATACAGAATATAAACTCGCAATGTCAAAAGGATGATTTTGACCTCTAATGATTTCTTGCATAAGCTAAAGACAGAATCAGGCCTTTAACAACTGTTCAGAGGTTAAGCTTCAGGTAACGAGCTTTTAACTAAAGATCTGAGTGGTAAAGAACCAACCTTCTGTTACATGCATGCATAGAGGAGGTGATGGGATTGTGGATGGGAGTTGTGTTCTCTTAGGATACAGGAAAAATTCAGGTCCCATGTGCTATTGTAAATAAAATAAAGGAGCCCAGCTCCTGCTTCTTTCTGATCACTGCGTCAGAGACATGACAAACTATGACTGGCTTTCAAGAAGCATAAGCCCTCCTGTAATTCTGTAAGCCACCATTTTACTAGCTCATAAACTTGAAAGACTTATCCAGTGTACAGAAAGACTCAGAGCAATCTCTCAAATTTCCTACTAATATTTAAAAAAAATGACTTAGTGAAGGAATCTCAAATGAGAATCATCTTC
>NW_008825616.1:2978970-2982103 GCF_000699105.1 Pygoscelis adeliae
AGGAAAAGAAAGAAAAACTAAATCTGAATATCGCCACTACTTATTTGCATTTGATGTTGAGATCGAACACATAACCTTATCAACTGTTAAAAGCCGCAAGCTCCACGATTTTCTAAGTGGTTTTCTGCTGATATACTCTCTCTTTGACTATGTGCCAGGAAAAATGAGATCTTCGGTAAAAGCGGATAATACTTCAAAGTGTCATACTTTCAGCCTGGCACAAGTACAATATAATGAGGTTTGGGTGATCAACTTGTAAAAACAGTGTGGGCTTCATCAGCTTTGGTGAGAGTAGCAGATTTCCATCAGTGCAGAATGTATGTGCACAGGGCTGGACTTGATGTATTTTTTCCATCAGCTTCAGTGGCGGGGAATCAAGCCCTATGTTTTCTCACAAAATATAAGTCAGATACTACCATGTGTGGTGGGTAGGGCAGTTCTGAGTGATACAGTGTTTGAAGAATTAGGTCAGTCTCAAACAACACTGTTATGATTTTATAATGATGGCATATGATAAGGAGTTGATAATCATTCTTTCACATTAAAGGATGCAGCATCAGATCACATCATGTAAATTAATAACCATATAAAATCCTGGTCCTACTAGCTAAAAAAAACTCAGCTTTGCAAACCCACCAGAATACAATATTACTGCAAAAATGCTTGTTAATTCATCACAGGAGCTGGAAAAAAGGAATCCTTTGCATTTCCCTCTCCTCTCTCGTCCACTCCTACCCCAGGTTTTTTCCTTTGCCAGATGGGAATCTCATTGTGTGAATACTGTCATTCACTAGAGCATCTCCAAAAGGCTCAAAGACTGGGGTTTGAAAAGTTTTGTGATACAATCACAATCAGAGTACTAAAGATGGAAATCAAGATCACATTGAGCACTATTAGATTTTATTGTCTTTGATAGCTAGTGTTTGTCCACGCAGTAGGAACTGTATTTACCACGTAAATCTGAAGACATGTAGTAATAGGTTTATAGTTCTCTGATGTATGGCACTCTGTACGAAAGTAAAGGATATGCAAATATCCACGGTAATGAGACATTTGCTTACAAGAGGTGTTAGAGACAATCAGAGTGGCTAATGAGATCTTCTGAGAACCACCTGCTAGCCTTGCTCGCTTAAATTAAATGAGGTTGATAGGAATAGATTATTTCTTATTATTACTTCAACATTAGTTGTCTTCCAAATACTGGGATAGCAATAGATCCTGCAAACCAACCTAGAGAAATGCAAGGAAATCCTCATACTGCAGAAAAGAAAGTGTAGATACAGAATAAATATTTCATAGCACTGTGTTTCAAATTCAGTTATACCAGGTGGCTCTTTTTGTGGTAATACCATGCAGAGCTAAAAAATACCCGCATTTAAAAAGACATTATAAGTTCACTGTGCTAGAAAGCACTGATGTGCTGACATTAGAAAACAGGGATAGAGAAGCAGAGAGTCAAGTAATTTGCCTGAGTTACCAAAATAGATGAGTGACGGAGATGGGAAAGAATTCGTAATCAATGCGAATGTTCCCTGATCCTGCCTGGAAAAGCATATTTGAAACAAACAATTTATAAAAGCAAAGAAAAGAATGACCAAAAAAAAAAAAAAAAAGTAATAAAGGCCAGCGTGCACAAGCCCCTTATGTTTGTAAACCTTGATACAGCCAGCAACTCCTGCTGGGTGAAATCTGCCCATGGAAATCAATGTGACTTGAGTGTGAAACTGCACAGCGGGGTTCTCCTCTAGCACTGATGGTATGTCTCCATTGCCGTGTGACGTAGGGATGCGCGAGCTAGCTTTGAAAGAGGTAGCTCAGACACTGCAAGCAGCAAGGCGCAGCTTCAAGTGGGCAAATTTTCCTGGTTCTTAGCATGGTAGAAGTCAGTAAGAACAACAGATAGTTTTAAAGAATAAGATCTCATGTGGGCCATAGTGAAAAGTTGTGGTCTTGCTAATGGATGGTCTTGAAAACAGGGCACCTTGCGGAAAGCACAAACTCTGCCTTCCCTGCTCACGTCTGCACTGCAACCTGCAGGCTGAAATTCACGTTTGGTAAACTTCGTGGGATTCATCTCAGTTAACATAAGTGACGTAAAGCTTGGTGTCTGTTCTTGGGTGACTACTTATGCCCTGTTCATAGCATAGGCAGAAGAGTGCTTCATCTTATTCAGCTAGTCACCTCCTCTCCGATGCGATGGATTATCCTTTGGGAGCCCCCATCCCTTGTCACTGAATTTTGAGGAAATACAAAGTAATCATTCAACTACTGTATTATCATTATCATTATTTCAGGATTGATTTAACTTCAGATGGCTAAGACTTACCCTTTTACCCTATTCAGCTAAGCAAGGTTTTCTCCGTAGTTCATGAAGAGAGACTTTCCAGATAGGGATAATCCCATTTTAAGGTGGCGGTGGTGGTGAATCACACTGTAAACGTACTTCCATCTCTCCACTGACTACACTCAGTTGAACGAGGCTAAGAACTAGCTTAGCCTAGACAGCTGTCTATGCAATGGGTGAAGCTGGTATTCCCCATAGGGTCTATGTGGTCTTTTGGAGCAGACATGCACCAATTCTGCCCTCAGGGCAGAGGGCTGACCAGTGGCTATGCAGCCTCTCTTAGCCACTTTCCAATCCTGAGCGAAGGAGTCCGGCTGAGGGCTGGGACATGTTACTGCAGGCTGTGAATGGTGCCAGCGTAGCTGTGCAGCTCCTGAGCAAGTCAAACCACAGGCAACCACAGTGGCTGCTTATGAAAAGCCACATGACCAATCCCTACATCTCTGTCTCAAGCTTCTTGTAAAAGTAAGATAAAACTTGTGTTAAGAGCAAAAGTGAGAAAACCTGTGGGTTGAGATAAGAACAGTTTAATACTTGAAATAATATAATAATAATGATAATAATAATAATAAAAATAATGATAAATTGTAATGGAAAGTAAAACAGAGAGAGAGAGAGAAAGAGACAGGGGAACAAAAAACAAGTGATGCAACCGCTCACCACCTGCCGACCGACGCCCAGTCAGTTCCTGAGCAGCGATTGCTGCCCCCCAGCCAACTCCCCCCAGCTCATACACTGAGCATGACATCACATGGCATGGAATAGCCCTTTGGCCAGTTTGGGTCAGCT
>NW_008825616.1:2983226-2992363 GCF_000699105.1 Pygoscelis adeliae
CTCGTGACCGGCCGCCAACTGGATTGAACTCCATTCACCACAACTCTCTGGGCCCGGCCATCCAGCCAGTTTTTGACCCAGCGCAGAGTACACCTGTCTAAGCCGTGAGCCGCCAGCTTCTCTAGGAGAATGCTGTGGGAGACAGTGTCAAAGGCCTTGCTGAAGTCCAGGTAGACCACATCCACAGCCTTTCCCTCATCCACTAGGTGGGTCACCTGGTCATAGAAGGAGATCAGGTTGGTAGAAGGAGATCAGGTTCTCATCTCTGCTAACTTTTTGGCAAGAGAAGGTGCAAAAGCAGAGATGTGTTTTTTCGATGGCAAGGCCCTGTGTACTAATTCACTGCTCGCTCATTCACTCCTCAGTAAAGTGGGTAAGTCCTACCTGTCCCCCTCTCCATGAAAATAATTATTTTGACATCTTTCTTGTACTTAGCACACCATTTTCACAAAACATACAGGAACTTGCAGCTTTGAGACTAGTGCATCTCTGTCAAATGTTGCTGACTTTATTCAGTGGACTCAAATTTATTGGGTGAAGGGGGGGAGTGTAAAAAAGAATGACGGGACAAGGGACAAAGGGATTTATGGATTCATACACAGACAAAAAGGAATAGACAAGCATTTGCAAAAAATTTGTTTCCTTGGGAAATCAAGAAAAAAATGTAAATACATAAACCTTGTACTTCTATATTTTTCGTGTATGAAAATAAAGACTTCAGATGAAAATCTGTCTTTTTGGCTTACAGCATTCAGTTTGATTTTGAGTTCCTCTCCTCATTTATTAGATTAAAATATCACCTTCAAGGTCATATTGCCTTCAGGAGAGTAATATCAAAGGAAACGTAGTGTTACAAGCCAGCGTATTAAACTGAATTATGTGATGCACAATAACTTTTAAAGGGCATACTACATATAAAGCCTTTCAGAGAGAGGGAGAATATGAGATAGGTGCTCTCTGTTCTTTCATAAATCTAGGTAAATACTGAAATAAATAATGGCTTAAGCAAGGCCTGGGTATGGGGCCTAGATTTTGAGAAGTAATTGACATTTCAAAATAAAGGTAACTTATAGGAGCTCCTATTACAGAAATGGTGGTTTTGTAGGTGTTTCAAGTTAGGCAGCAAACTTATAACACTGTCAGATTCAGTAGTCTCTTTTGAACGTCCAGGCCATAAAAGAGTAGAAAAGAAAAATCAACTGGAATTCCAAAGTTATAAAAGGGGAGAAAAAACACAAAGGGGAGAAAAAACACTAAAGGGAGACACTCTGTGTTGGAAAAGAGACTACTTGATCATGCACAAGGAAGAAAAATTCCTTCTGTAAAATGTCTTAGATACAAAGCAGGCATGAAAGACTGAGTACAGGGGGAAGCTGAGCAGAGAAAAAGGGAAGGTTTCTTCCTTCCCAGTTCTGCTCCCAATAGAATTTGGAATTATTTGAACAATGTCTATTTATTCAGCATATGTCATCTGGACCAGCTATTACTCTAAGAATTTGTTCCTCTATACAAATTTTACTACTGTTGCACTGAGAGGCACCTTGCATTGTCTAACATGGTATTCATTCACCTTAACAGTATAAACATTATATATGAAAATCTTCTACATTTCTTTTATAGTGCATGAAGAAAAACAGACACCTCTGGAGGGCGCTGCTAGAGGGTTTCTAAGATAAATTATCCTCTGGAGATGAGTATTTTCTTCCACTGATCAGAAAAGGCACCAAGAGAAAACCTAATCTTAGGCTTAAAACAACTGGAATTAGAGCAGAGGAATTGCACATGTATAGTCCAAGTGACTCGGCTAGGGCTGTATGTGAAGAAAAATAAACTGTGGTCAAACGAGCAGTTGGCCCACCTTAGTATTTTCCATTGCCTTTCTCTAGATAACTGCTGCCCCTGGTATAAAGTTATGCAACACTATATTATGGCTATTTAGAATCCATTGTTTATATAATGATAATTATATAAACTATGATAGCATTTTCTACTGGTACATCATTATCAGTAAAGTGAGTTGGTTTATGGGATGACATTTTCAGAGATCTAAAACATACTAAGTGCAGCACTGTTTTCAAAGAACTATTAAAAATATCGGCTTAATTTATGAAAGAGAACATTGGAAAAAATGATTTGAGATATTTCACTTCTTATCTACCAAGTTAATCCTAGATTATGTTAAAAACTAAAAATGAAAGAAACAGAAACATTTTTTTTTTCTGAGTGGAACGGTGTGTTTTATAGCAACAGTAGAAAAAGATGAGCTGAAGACAGCAGGCTTTAGCTCTTAAAAGCATTAATGCATATGCTTTGCATTTGCCAAACATAAATTGTATATTTTAAGAACTGGGAACTAGTCTTTTTTACCAGAGAGGGTTTCACTGGGTTTGGATGTTCTGCATTACTCCAGCACTTTGGTTCACCTTCCGACCACCTTAGGAGTGAGCTAGATTAGAACTCTATCCTTATTCCTACTCTTTGGGTGGGGAAAAAAGTAGATACAAATACACACACAAGTCACTGTTTCACCATGATCTGTCTCAGAGGTGAAAAGAGAATGAAGATCATCTCATTTGTGCAAAAATTCAACCATTAGAACTACTCTCCTCAAAAGGGTGAAAGGTTCTTGTCTACATCTCATGTGAAACACTTACACCTAAAAAGGAAAGGCTAATACTAAATTATTATTTTTTCCTTGAACATTTTATACATGGCAAAGATCAGTTTTTAAATGACAGGAACTGTTATTTATAATTAGAGAGGTATAAACCTTTTTTCTTCTTTTAAAGCTGTTTAATTCTTTACAATCACAGGATATTTATTCTAAGCTCACACTTATTGCTGTTTTTGCATTGTTACCTGCCAAGAAAACCTCATCCAAGAAAATCTCCAGAATCCTTTAAGTGCTGCCAACCAATTGGCCTTAGGTGAGCTTTGGAGAGTTTTAAAGGGAAACTTCAGTTTGGCAAAATCTTTGGAACATTTCTTTGTCTAATTATACAGAAGAGTAAAAAGCCAATAATCCGGGAAATGGAGACGTGGGGTTTTTTTAAAACTTTCTTCAAATATAATAAAAATGATTGGTTATTCATCTATGAGAAAGTCACCACTTTGCTGTTCTGGAGGCAGAGAGACTGTGAAATTACTCAAAAGGGAGATTTTATTCCAACACTGCTAGAGGACAGAATGACACTTACAAGCTGCCAGAACCTGAGCCAGTGCCAAGCTCGCCAGCTGTGGATAATCTGGCATCGCTCAGGACGTGGGTTATGTGAGATCATGGGGTACTGCTGAAGGCAGCCTTGCCTGGCAGCAGCTGGTACCCCTCGCTTCTTTTATTGCTGGAGGCAGCCGAAATGACTGTCATCATCCTACTCCCCCACCACGCCATTCTGACGCACTTCTCTACCTTCTTAGGAGAAGAAGAGATCATGCACTTTTCTTTATCAACTCTATCTTCCATTAATTCTCCAAGCTGAGAGAGAGAGGAAAAGGGAGGCTAGTCCACTAGTGCCTAGAAGGCTTTGCATACATCACAGTGCTACAAATCTTAATCTTTAAATGACTGGGCTCAGAGTAATTTCTGGTAAGAACATAGTAAAAATACTGGCTGAAGTTTGCAGAGTTAAGACAGAGTTTGAGAAGAAAGTAATAGAGTAAGATCCAGAAAGATGTGTTGCTCTTCCATAAAGCCTTACTCTTCCTTTGTCAGATCCTACCCGAATGGATCCTCCCTTTCACAGGTACAACCTACCCATAAAAATGATTGACTAAGGACAACAGGGTGGAGCACTGTCAGCTGTGTCCTACCTTCTTGAATAGTTTCAATTAACAATATTAACTAAGCCTACAATTGGTTGTGGTGATGGAGGAGTGGGATAGAAATAAATATATATTTTTTTAATATATATTTTTTTGCCACACAAATATTAACGTACCTCACAGCTAACCCTGGCTTTCAGCTAAGGCTGTAGGTAAGGAATCTTTCCAAGCTGTCTAGCTGAACAGTTCATTGCCACTTTTGCCACCCATGGAGAGTAGTGATATTTGGCCCATTATGAGATTTACCGGCCTGTGAAGAAGACATCTGTAAAGATCACTAGGATAACTAGTTGCCATGGATACAGAGAAAGTAGAAATATTTTCAGTGTGTCTTTTTGGAGTCTGCACTCCTTTGAAATTGGAGAGAGGATTTGATTGCATGGAAGAAGATGAGTGGAAGTTTTGGTAGCAGGTGTCTTGAGCATTGAGGTTTTCCCATAATAAATTCAGGGCTTTAAATCTGTTCTGTCACAAAAGAAAAAAACAATAACAGATTCCTTTGATTTGCTAGTTTCTAACTAATCTCACAACAGCACTGAAGTGGGACTAAAATGGGACACAAACCTTGAAACAGTCTCTGGGTATGGGGTTACACTTCAATCTTAAAAGATCCCAATGTAGTAGAACAGGATTTTCAATTGAACTTATTCAGACAAAGCCTGAGGTCAACAGTTGCCTTGTCAATTTTGGCATGTTTCTTAAAGGATAAATAGACCAAACTAAACAGACAGACATTAAACAACAGGAAATAGCAACTGACCTCAAGTCTATATGACTGATAATTTCAGAACTTATATTACATTCTGTTACACATATATTAAGTTCCCTCAAAGGAATTTACAAATTACTGTTACTTAGGTTTCATGGTAGCTCTGGGGGTAAGAAGATTTTCTGCTTTTTTTACAGCTGGAAAACAAAACAAAACAAAATAAATGGTGACATTGAAAGCTAAACACTCTCCAGAGCAAGAGTTGTAACAGAGCTCAGAAGCAAGCTGCATAGTCAGACTCCTGTCCACCTCACTTTCTTGCTTTTCTATTGTTTAAAAATAGTTATCTCAGTGGAAAAGGCACATCTGTAGTAGAAGATAATCTATAACAGATCTTGGGCCAAATTCATTCCTGATGTAACTACAGTGACGCCAATGTGGATACTCTTGAGAGTCATTTATTCCTTGTTTACTCCTTCAAATGTTCTGAGAATGAGAAATGACTGAATTAAATAACTTAATTTCTTCCAGTGTGCAAATTCCATAATCTCTCCTGGAAATTGTTCTAGTGGTGAGTCAAGCAATTCCTTATTAGAGCCCATGGGATCTTATGATCTAGTGGAGGAAACAAAGGAAATAAATACATTATAAAAAGCCAGTTCATACTCTATTAAGAGGCATGTTAACATTTCATACTCCTGAACAGGAAGACAGAAGCTGCATTTTGTTCAAGCTTTGGAGTAACTGAAAAACAAGTCTTGAAACAAAGGTGTGATTCAATAACAATGTCAGAGTTTAACAAAGCCTGTCTCCTGTTTCATATTGAACTTCTCTGACACTGCCCACAATGTATTCAGAGAGTAGAAAAAATACTACCAAAAAATGAATTCAATCCATCCTCGCAAGGATTTGCATACATCTGGGAAATTTTCATCAGTATGAAAGAGACTAAAGGAAATGATATTACTATTCAGTAAGTTCCCAACTACTAGATGCCTTCCTGTCAAAAGTAAAGATATATAAAGAGATACGCCTTGATCTGGGCAGGTCACAATCTGACGTCAGTGAAAAGGCAATGTGAGGGGTATCAATAGGTGCAAATGGAGGTAGAATGCATGATGAAGAAGGACAAAATAGATGCTAGTGAAGCATGGAGAACTATCATGATCATTCCCCTGAAAATCAACAGCGGATGCTTTCAATTTTGGGTTTTTTTTTTGGTGTTTTGGTTTGTTTTTTTTTTTTCCTGGAAAGATTTTTTTGCAGATAGAGAATGGGAAGAAATGGAATGGAATGTAGACTGGGAAGGAGCCACCAATGCCATCACACCCAGGCCAGTCCTATCACCAGCAAGCAGAGGTCATATAAATTTAATCCAGAAAAAGTAAATGTATTCACACTGCCCATCACTCTATATTGTGTAAGATACAAAATCTCTCAACCGCCTATAGTAAAGTACAAAAAACCCAAACCCATAAACATCATAATGAGACATAGGAAGAGGTCAGAAGTATTTCCGATGTCTTAGATACATGAAATATGTTAGGTGATAATGCCCAGGAAACCATAGGAAGTGGACACAGGAAGGCCCAAAATTACAGTGGTGGTAATGCACAATCTGAACTGCTAGAGACAAGATAATTCCCCTTTGCTGGCCTTTAGATCAGATCCTTGGGGAGTATGTGTAGTGGATCTGTCTGTCTTTGTCTAAAGACTGGAAGGATACAGGAAGAAATGGGAACCAGTCACTAGAGAGTGCTGAAGCTGCCGTCACTACTTGATGATTTATAGTAGAGGACCAGTAACACCAGTTTCAAACTCCAGACGTATAGACATATGCATCAAACCTCCGATACTGCTGGTTTAGTCACTACCTCCATCTAAGCCATTACAGTATTCATTGCAGGAAGTGGTATTTTGGGAAGAATGTGGGGTTTAACCATATTTGGGAAAAAAGTGTCTGCAGATCCTCATTTTCTTTTTGCTTACTCCTCTAAGTAAGGAGTTAATGCCAACAAAGTCAATGAGTTTCTCCATGTATAAAGCTGCTATAAGTTAGAGGCTAATTGGTTTAGAGAATTTAGAGATGGGTTAAAAAATAAATATGAAAATGAATTAAGTATATTATTCCTTCTCCCTCTCTTCTTACTAGAAAATGTTAAAGACCTAGTAGGAAGAGAAATTGTTCTGTGGTGTTGCTCACAAATATGTGTGGGCAGGTAATTACACTCCCATCTGAAGTAATAAATAACTATGAATTTTTGCATACATATAATTAATATTCTTTTACTGGTGGTATTTACTGGAATGTGGAATAATTATGCAAAAACAGAAAATAAGGCTAAGGGGACCTGTGGAGGTCATAAAGATTATTCCCCACGCCCAGACAAAATAAACCATAACTAAAATATCTAAAAAGAAGTTTGGGAGTTCTCATTGTCTGTGATATTCTTATTACCTGGACAAAGGATGAGAAAAGTACGCTACAGGACACAATTCTGCATGCTTGAGTTATAGAGCAAAGCTCCAGAAACTTCTTTGTGTTTCAAACATTTGATAATTTTTGGCTTGCAGGGACTGTGATAACATCAGTGACATGTGTCAAGATGGTAACAACTTTCTTCATGACATTCTGAGAGTGAACAGATGTCATATTACTTAACAGAGTGAAAATTAACCCCTACTGTAAAACCCAATTAGATGTAGAAGTTATTTATAGGTATAGGTATGTATTTATACAGGTATAGAGTACAGGTATATATTTACATATACCCTCAGATAGGTCACTCTGTCCATAGACTACCTGTTTAGGACACATGTAGGAGAAAAATTAGAAAGCGCAGAAAAAATGCTGCATTTGTAACCCATCTTATTCATGTGAACAGGACTGATCAGCTGTTGTAATCACACCATTGGAACCTTTCTTTATCAGTTTTCAATCCAGAAGAATAATGGAAAAGAAATCAGTGGTTCTGGTATATCCTGTGTGAAGACAATTATGAAATAGTTCTACTGACTGGTGTACTATATTTAATTTTGTTCTAGCTTATTCAATTATGAAAGCAATGGGTTCTGTTTTAAGTAGTTTGCAGGTTAGCAGAGAAGGGGTAGAATTATATTAGTCATTTGGCTGTATGACCAAAAACCTGGAGCAGATTCAAGTACTTTCATGTCTTGGGAACAAAAATGAGACATGTTCTCAAAATGTATACAACAGTCCTTCAGCGCATTTTAATTAATTGTTTGTGGTCATTATTTCTGTTTGGCTTTGCTCTTGTCACATGGTTTGGGCCTACCCTTGTCACTCACTCTAATAATCCTTTTTGTCTTCTAAAGCATTTCATTGTGCATTGACTTCTATTTCCAGTAATTTTTTTCACACAGGTCCTGGTTAATCACTCATTTATGGTACCTGCAGCTTCTTCCTCACTCATAAATTAATAATTATTCTAACCTTGCCTTTTGTTTTGGTTGTGATTTCTAGTTGCTTTGTTTCACTGTGCTTGCTTTGATTTGTTTTTCTGTAAAGGAAACAAACCAATCAATTCCAGCAACTGTGTGAGCATGAAATGTATGGCTTGATTATCAAAAGCGCAAGCTGCTATGGAAAGGCAGGCATTCAGGAAGTCTGAAATGGCTTTTAGGGTAATCAGAAAGGCAAGGAAAAGGATCAATAAGAAGAGCACGTTCAAGTGCTTGTCCACGAGATTCAACTATCTGCTCTTGAAGGGTGAAAACTGCACCATCTGACTTCAGACATGTGCCTTACCTGGCAAAGCTGCTTGGGTAGGGTTCCCACTTGGTTTACTCAAAAAAAAAAACAAACAAACAAACCAGAAAATAAAATAACATATGTGAATTATGGAGAAAGAGGAAATCCAGGACTGGGAAGTGAAATAGGCAGCTGAACTCTGAGATTATGGATACGCATCAAATGGGACTCAACTTGCATATTAAGACACCTTAATTTAGGTGTTTTAATATGCAAACTGAATGTAAATCTCAGTATCTATCAACTGTACAAGGAGTCTTGGGAGACTAGCCAGCTAATTTAGCCAATAAATTAGCTGTCTAACATCCAGTGATGCAATTGTTCCCCAAGGAGGCCATTTTCCCGTAAATACAGAGCCCAGTACAGTTCTCTTCACCGAAACACGTGTTGAAAATGCCTGTTGAATTCAGTGGGAGTTGAGGTTGCAGACTGACAGCAGCAGAATCACTTCTGGAGAAGAGAGCGAGCTGTTCCTGGCACTGACCGCAGCACCCTCCCACCTCCGCCTGGGTATTTGCTGCACTCATTTTGGTAAAAGGTGTGTTTAGTTCAAGACTTATCAAAATCTTAAAAGTGTGATTTGTTAGCAATCTTCAGAAAACAAGCTGGTGGTAGCTATAAATATATGTCCTGGTTTTGGCAGGGATAGAGTTAATTTCCTTCCTAGTATCTGGTACAGTGCTGTGTTTTGGATTTAGGATGAGAACAATGTTGATAACTCACCGATGGTTTAGTTGTTGCCGAGCAGTGCTTACACTAGTCAAGGGCTTTTCAGCTTCCCATGCTCTACCGACTGAGCAGGCTGGAGGTGCACAAGAAGCTGGGAGGGGGCGC
>NW_008825616.1:2992570-2993857 GCF_000699105.1 Pygoscelis adeliae
AACCCACGAGTTTTCTCACTTTTACTCTTCCAATTCTCTCCCCCCTCCCACCAGGGGTGGGGAGAGTGAGCGAGCAGCTGTGTGGTGCTCAGTTGCCGGCTGAGGTTAAATCACGACAATATATTATTGGCTGGGAGGTGAGTCTGTTTGGGTATTTCCATATGGCTTGAGGCTCAAAACTACCCATGTTAAAAGCAAAAGTGCCTCTAAACTACATGTTTACAGTATGGTGCAAGAGGTAGGTAATTACTTGGATTCATCTGTAAATCATTTATAAGACACTATGTATTCATCAAGCTGTCAAAATCTTGAGTCTTCGTGGCATTCAGGAGCAAAATTCAGAAATGCGAAGAGGAAGAAAGAACATTTATTTTAACTGAGATCAATCTGAAGTCTGGATTGCAGTTTTTCTAAAATCTTTTCCTTTCCAACTATCTTGCAGAAATAATGCATATATGTGAAAAAAAGAAACAAAACCAAAAGCTGGCTTGGAATTGGACTCTAACATTCAATGTTCCTGTAGATATGAAATGAGGAAAAATAGATCACACATCAATAGGAGAGAAGGTATACTATCCTACTTCTGAAGTATCTGAAATTAACAAATTATCTTAAAATATATAGGCTGGGCGAATCAACTTTTTTCCTCCTTTTTTTTTTTTTTTTTTTTTGCTATGGAGGAGCCTACACATCCACTTTAAGCAAACGTTCTGCTTTCAGCCAGCTAACGTGAGATTAATTTCATCTTTTGACTTCAGCATGGTATTGCTAAAGTATTCCTGCACCACCGAATAACCTATTTCTGTGGTGGAATTCATATTAGAAAATGAAATCTCAAGCTGGAAAGCATAACAACAGCACAGGCCAAGTTCATTTTTTTCTAGTATAGCTTGCAAAATTCTTCTCTCTAGAATGAAATATTTCAAAACATTAAGCTTTACGACCCCCAAAACAAAACACGTGAGAAGAGTTCTTCTTTGCTTCATTTCTTTTACAAAAGGCTGGAAAACTGCATGAAATTGAGACATCTCTCCCTTTTTCCTTTCCTGTTCCTTCTATTTCATGGGAGGAATTTGGGGAAGGAATTGCACATTTTCTTTTCCTCCCTTTTGCCAGGAGCAAATTACTATGCACATTCTGAGTCAGCAGCGCTGGCTAGCAGCTCTTGGGCAAAGCCAAGGATCTCCCTTTCCCCATCTTCATCCTCCCTTGCCCAGAAACTAAAAAAAATAGAAAGAATATTGGACATGTGGTTCCTGCTGCCTTGCTCTTCCAGTGATGGAAGAG
>NW_008825616.1:2993896-3011583 GCF_000699105.1 Pygoscelis adeliae
CTTTCTAAATCTCTTCAGCATCCTGCGGAGGAGATCAAGATCTGATCCATTGCAATTTCCAACAAAATAAAGGGTATAGCTTAAGCGTCTAATGAAGTAGACATATGAAGAACTTTGTGGAAAAAATAGGGCTTAGTAAGGGCTCAGGGAGTTGATATTTAAGGTGTTATTATGCATGTAAGTTACTTTGCACTTCTACTTTTGAAGGTAAGTAAAACTGAGTTATCTCATTTTTGCCATGGTGAGAGGAGTATATACAGATATTTTTCTACCACTTAGCAGACGGAGTAGTTAATAACTTGTTATAGTACTGTAACTTGCTCATCTGTCTGAAGATGATTTAACTTACTGTTCTTCGGTTTTATTTTGCTGAGGAAAAATCAATATGCACAATCTGTCAGGAGTCCAAATTATTACACTTATTTAACTGCATATATTATTGAGTAGGCAGTTTCCTGTAATGAAGTTCTTGGCTTAAGTTTGTAAGGTGTATTAAGAAGTAATGGATGTAGCTCAGAATAAGCTGAAACAAGAAATGAAATTGTACAGTTGGGCAATTTCAGTTATTGGCCACCTATGTGAGAATATGAGTGCTTGGTGAAGTCTCATCAGAAAAAACATTTCACAGTAAAGAACAGGCTAAGACGACTTTTGAGTCTTTAGTCTAACAACACTTGATCCATGACTAGCGCTTTCCACGTGATCCTACAATATACGCAGATACCAAAAGGAGTGACTCTAAATGTACAAAATGTGGTATGTCAGAATGTTCCTCCAGAAGCCAATACACTGGTGAAAAGGAAGTGATTCTTAAGAGTGTACAGAAAAATCTTCCAATTGAAATTATTAATGGAAAGCCATTGGAGTGGGTTCTAACCCCTTCTTGTTCCCACCCCATTTAGTGTTCTCCCACTAGCTGTCTAAGTACAGACAACCATTCCCATTAACAAAGCAAGCAGTAACTGGCAAATGTGTTTACCAGAGTGGTATTCAACTGACCAGCTGCCAACATCTACATTTGAATAGCCCTCAAAATTTTTGTAGTGATAGATAGAAACAGGCAATCCTATAGAACAATGTCTCTCATCTGAAAGCAGACATTTGAAATAGGTCTGATGAGTCATTCCCTCAAAAAGCCAACTTTTGTCCATTGACCTGAAGGCAGCTTTGGGACAATAGCCGAGATAAAAATACCTATGGCATAGAAATCTCAAGTTCCATGAGAAAAACTCCATGCTGTCTCTCTTTAAAAAAAGCCCAACCCTGATGCTGTTCTCATCTTCATATCAAGGTACAAAATAACCAAGGAAGTTCAAACAATGCCACCTTCATAGCAGGTTCACAAAAGTCCCATTATATCCCAGAAAATAAGGTCCAACCAGTTCATTTCCCAGGCTGTGCCATTGCTAAGCCTGTTAAATCTATCCCTAATGAGAGACTGAATGAAGGATTGAATAGAAACAAGGCAGAAAGGGAAGGACACTGCATGATGCTTAATGACTGTCATTGTCATCTCATGCAAATGACGGACTGGGTGACCAGAGTCTCCATGTGTAAGTAAAAGGAGGAGTCTGGTCATGCTTCTCTGCAGCAGGTGCCAGGCTGGAGCATTGTTTCCAGCTCATACTTCTCTTGGAAAAGCTTTGTGTGTTCCGCAAGTTCATAGCCCTGTCAGCTCATGAAAAAACAGTGTCACGCACTGTCTGTCTGCTCTAATGTCTCTATTCCCCCTTGTGCTTTGTAAGAAGGAACGAGGATCCTGATTGTCATTACCAACAATAAGAAACATCATTACATATGGGGAGCTATTGTGGAGTAGAATGGGAATCGGCAGGTGTATTACAGATCCTTCGTCATATCACAGTGATAAAATATATCCTTAACACAGCCAAGAATTCTACTTTCAGTCTGTATTGGTAGATCCTATTATATTCACTGGCCACACTTTATGAATTTATTAGCAACAGAAGCCCAAACCTGAGGAATTACAGAAAGGATCAACATTTGTATTTTGTCTTTATTAATTATTAGCTTATGTACCAGTATCTTCTACATCCTTCTAGGCTTTTACAAGCTGAAGCAAAGATCATAAATTATTGCTGTATTGTCCTTTCCTTGCCTTTGGGTAATTCTATTAATACAACCTAATAGAACTCTGTGGATGTGTGTGTACAGTAACCCTGTAGTTTCTCTGTTAAAAACGACTAAACATGTCTCTGTTAGTCAGTGCTCAGAATATTTAATGTTAGTATTTTTCTTTTCTCTGTCTCTACCACCAATGCAAATAGGTTGATTAACATCCTTCAGCAAACAAACCTTCCTTTATTTTTTTAAAGGACTCTTTTAGGAAACATGACTGGTTCTCTGCCTATCTCTTTCCATTGAGATTCATAGAATTGTAGAATGGTTTGGGTTGGAAGGGACCTTTAAAGATCATCTAGTCCAACTCCTCTGCAATGAGCAGGGACATCTTCAACTAGATCAGGTTGCTCAGAGCCCCATCCAACCTGACCTGGAATGTTTCCAGGGATGGGGCATCTACAACCTCCTGGGCAACCTGTGCCGGTGTTTCGCCACTCTGATTCAGTGAGTCCTTTAGGTTCAGACTAAGAAACCTAAATATATATGTCTGTATGCAAACTGAAGTGGGCTTCATCTGCCTGAGTGCATGTCACTAGGGCCACCTGAGCTATTACCTGACCTCCTGCTTCTATTCCAATATTGTTACTCCAATAAGTCTGTGCCACATCCTCCAGCCCTGTGTGGGCATCTCAGACACACAAGGCATCTCAAATGGCGCTGGATATCTGTCTGTATACAGTAAACCCCTTTCCCCTGTGTCTCAGCTTCCACTACAGTCCACGAAGTCAATATATTTACTGAAACCCTGAAAGCAATTCCAGTGATAAAACGAAGATATCTGTGGGTAATGATCTGCACTCAGAAATCTTCTGTTTTTCATCATTGATCATTGAGGGAGCCTGGGTGGCTAACTTAGACTCAACATGGAATTTTTAGGTAGGTACACCAGGTATTTCCACTGTAAGGATTCAATTTATTTTCACAAAGATAGGTTTTTAGTGCAATTTGAGATGCTTCAGAGGATCAAGTTGCCAGTGCAGATAGACACAGACCTTCTGTAGGCCCCATGTCAGAATGTCTTGATACCCTAAGGAATCTAGAGACACTTACTGTTTATGTGCACCTGAATCTGGTCCTAAAAATCTCCAAATTCCCTAATTCTCTTGCTTCAGGAACTTATTGGACACTAGGATACAATTTACATGCAAAGCCTAGGGTTCATTTAGGATTTCCCTGAAATGTAGTCACTGCCAGTGCAGAGAAATTCTAAGTCAATCAGTGCTGTCTTAATCCATCTAGTGATGGATACTGATGTTCCAGCGCTAGAAAGATCCTAGAAACCAGTCAGCTGTGCCATTGACTCCAGCAAGAATCTAATTCACTCTCTTAGTGCTGTGTTTTTCTCAGCGAGACTAACAATCTAAAGAAGCAATAAAGACTCACTTTTGCCAGCAAATACAGCAGACAGCCACAGAATATGCCATGGGAATAGGAACAAAAGAACATTTTCACAGAATTACCTTTTAAAAGAATATCCAGTTGTCTGACACCTGACTCACTCATTTTTACAGACATATAACATGGTTTTAGGACCTTCATAAAAAGACAGTTTGCATGCAAGGAATCACTTTAATTCAGCACTGAAATGTATCCGCTGCTGCAGAAGACTGCAGCAGCTGCCCGATGGGATACAGCACAAGCACACAGTTTTAAAGGAGCTGCAAAGATCTGATGAAAATCATACTAAAATCATAGATGGTCACTCAGTTATAATTCAGATGACATGTTAATAGTCTTTTGGGGATTTTTTCTGCCACAGTACTATAGATATTAAAAAGCTAAATGACTGTAAATTGTCAGAGCTTCCAGCTGTCCATGGCTCTGAAGATACCGACAGATCACAGCAGCACACGAAAGACCATCACTCATTCCATTGCAGAAGTTTCACTGCTATTCACCGTTCATTTTTTAACTGCGGCGACCTGGTATATCATGCTTGCATTTTCATGCAATGCTCACAATTGCAGCCTGGGGCAACATGAATTAAAACAATCCCCCTGTCCCACAGGTAAAATCCATTGCAAATGCATCTACCACACTTTGCATTTGAAAATGGTCATTAAAAACAAACAAACAAACAAACAAAAATCAAAAACAAAAATCAAACCCCAAAAGCAAGTAAATAAGTATATGGGGCAAACCCTCACTTCCTGATAGCCTCTGCATGGACTGTAAAGGAGCTGCCCCTGTTTACTCTCGACCAGTTTCCCGTTGCACACCGTGTGTGCCATGTCGGGGAAGGTAAGAGTGGGCTTCTTGATACTATATAACTCCGGCCAAAAAAAGAGAGGCGGTGCGGCTAGCTGTCACCATAGAAACAAGGAACTCACAAGTGGAACTGTGTAAATAATTGATATTTTGTTTCAATGGTTAAACAAACAAACAAAAAAAAAACCATAATTCTGTTTAATTAAGTGAGTTTTCAGCCTTTTTGGCTGACATGAAATACAGACTTGGACAGGCAGATAGGAAATTTTATTTTACCTTTTTATTTTTAATTTTAACATTCTTTATTTTTTAACCCAGATTAAATTTACGTAGCAATACTTCTGAAACAATGTTCTGTCATGAAATGTCAATACATTTTTATTTTCTGAATTTGTTAATGGCCATTATTTTTCAGCCTAAATTATTTAAAAATTTAACTTGAAGCTGCATTTTTCAATGACAAAACTGCTTGCAGAAAAATACTTTTATTTAGTCCTGCTCCCCGAAACTAATCTTATCCGAGTCAATATCTTATCCAGTTGCCTGGACAAATTCCACTCCACCTTTTATTTTCTTTTAACTTATGTTCTTCGGTTATTAAAGAAGGACTTCCTGACAATTCTGGAGATTACAAAAGCAATAGCTTTGACAGAACCAGGTAGGAATTATTACAATGAATATACTATGGGATGGGAATAGTAGCTCATGCTCATGCTTTGCAGTTAATGGTGTTTTTAGAGCTGTAGCCGTTAAATTCCAGTACTTTTCCTTCCCTTCATTTCCCATCTGAATGGAAGTCCAGCAAATGCTGAGAAGATGACCAAACTTAGATTTATTAGCAGGGCTTGCAAAGGAGGCAGTCCTCATTTAAACCACCAAACCGGTGCTGAATGTGTCGACAGATTGTGTTCATGCTGCCCAAGGAGATAATAGAAATTTCTGCTCCATTACAGCAATTTTTGCATCTTTTCTCTGAGTCATCTTAACTGACCTTCCTAGGCTGATGATCACCTCACCTAAGTTTTAAGTATCTTAGAGAGTCCATATAGCTTAACTTGCTCTCCAGCTTCCCTCTTGAGTCAGTGGAGAGAAAAAGGCCATTCCAGAGAAGAATTTATCCCACAAATATCAGGAACACATAGCAGTTTGAAAGGAATAGCTCTAAGGAAGCACCCACAGCTCTTCAGTGGCTACTTAGACTTAGCTTAGACTAGACAACTGAGGTGTTAGTTACTAAAATCAAGAGAGACAAATCACACCCCTGGAGACTAAACAGTGAATAGGAACTAGTAGGACTTGGGATTAAGACTCTTAGGACAGAGACTAAAGTATCCATATCTATCACATGTGCTGTAGAAAATCCATGGTAGAATACTGCTCTGGTACTGCATGATGCACCTATGGCCCTACACACTCCATCAATTTGCCATGGCTTAGCACTGTACCGTGGTGGCACATGGCACTGAAGAGAAAGGGATAGTATATTAAGGAAAGGCTTTCTTGACACTGAGACACATAGGATTACCAAAGACACTGTCATCCCCAGTGAAGAATGGTACAGAGATCCCCAGTCTAATGGCAACCCAGCTAGATCTGGAAGCAAAAGCTGTAGGTTTGCACAAGCACAGCACTGCCCTGCAGCAAATTATTTCTGCTCCCAGGACCATGATCTCAGCTGAGAGTTACAATGCCAAATGAATATCCCTGCTCGGCTGGCATTAGTATGTGCATCTTCATATTATGTCCAGGGTACAATGCGGATGGGTTTTTAATCCCTGTTACCAGGAATCCTTCACCAGTAAAATTATTGTTATTATACTATTTGTCTTCCCAGGCAGACCATATAGGTAAGTACAGCTTGGCTGTATATTATAGAAAGGTAAGAAAGAAATATGCTAGAGGCTTTTCCTAGAAATAAGAACATACCAGTGATTCACCTGTCAGAGTTTTGTCCCATCTCCAGCTGTGACTGGCAAGAAACTTTTCTGTAGATCATTCCAAAGCAGCTTGCCTGTGACACAGCACCCTTTCTTTCCCCTGCCACAGCTGATCCCGAACTTTTTCAATGACAATGCACTTCCAGGCTTTCAGCCTCACTAATGTGACTGAATTCACGGTAGGCTCCCAACATCCTTTTTAGCTGCTGCTGCTGCATTTGGGAACAAGATTCCTTCTAGAGCCTGCAGCTTGGTTTATACCTGGATTGTGAAGGTTTAGTTCATTCCAGTACTGCTACATTATTATCAATAGAATTCATACCATCTAACTTCATAATGATTGTCCATAATGATTGCTTTAATAGGCAATGGAGAGAAATGGGCACTTGTCTTACAGTCTTTTTTACGTAAGACGGATGTGTAAAATAGGACAAGTTTATGTCCTGTAAGTACTTGTAAGTGTAAGTGACTCCTAAGTACTTATTTTGGTCTATTGACTATAAACACACTCTAAATAACTAGCATTAATAAAGGCCTCTGTACTTTATACAACCATATTTAGGTAACATGAATCCATCCATTGTATCTGATGAACAGATTTCTAAAAAGCCTGCTGATAAACTCAGAGGCATTCAGCAAAGAGCTGAAGAATGAGTCAATGCTTGGAAAACAGAGATTAGGGAAGCTTTTTTTCTTGCATTTGCCTGAGAAAGAGTAAAGCTTGATCACAGTTCAGGTACTAAGGATTGCACAGGTGTCTTGTTCAGATAGAGACCTCTACAGTATAGATGTCTGAAATGAGTGCAGATCCTAACCCTGGTAACACATGATCCCTATCTTCTACCTTGAAATTCTTGCTTGCCTCTACCATCTCTAACATAAGGTTAGTAGAAGACACTTTATGCAGTGTAATATGGATAAATCCATTAGCACAAAACCTCATCTTTGACCTAAGACAGATGTATTCAAGCAGACCAAAGCTATCTAAGTATCCTGGCTCAAATAGGAGCTAAGTAGAAAACATATAGCTGTAGAGACATATTCTTAGCTATACCCTCCCAACTCTAGGAATTCAATAGCTTTTAAAAACTGAGTGTGGGAAGAACAATCCTAGTCCTATTGTTCTTGTGCACAGCTGCATCAGTAAAGGAGACACATGCACACATACACAGGCACACAATGAAATAATGTCTTCCCAGTGGTGCCAATGGAAATAAAAGCAGATAATTAAAAGGCTCTGAGAGAACAGGAGGCTGATGAGACACCCAATGAAAATCTGAAACTAAAAAAACCTGCTCCATCGTCATATGAAGTTGGAAACATTTTTCAAAGTCTACTGTGATTTTCTCTCTCATTGTATTACCACCACTACCTTCTAATTTCCACCTCCTACCCCCTTGGCACCCTTACCAGTTTCTTTCCTGTTGATTTACAGGGTAACTTGCTGGTAGGATTCCTCTTAACAAAGATCATTGTAGGCATCGCATCCCTGCAAATACTTATTTCATTTGAATTTTTTTACTTGCCTGGCAATACTACTGCCCTTCAACATTTTTCAGAGGAAAGACAGGAGTAATGGGACCAGCTAACTAGGACTACAAGTTAAAGATCAATTTGACAGTGAGTCATGAACCACATAATCACCAGTGAGTCCTCATCACTTCTATTTCTATTCAAATTCTTGCATTGTGTTCACTATTATCATACCATGGCTCATTCCAGATTAGTCCATTTTAGGCACTATAAACATTAAACCAGAGGCCCAAATCTGCAGATCACCCAAGGAACTCCCCCACCATTTGAGAACGAGCCACATTCAAAGGACAAGTCTGGAATATCAAGTTCCAACAATGGAAAGCAAGACAAGTAACAGGCTGGGAAAAGTCTATCATGCCAATCTGCAGCTGGAGAAATGTTCATTAGCAGGGCTCTTGCCAGCGTGTGATTTCTCTGAGTGGCATATTTCCTGGCTGTGATCTTGTGCTCCCATACACAGTATCAGATGCAACTGGTCAGTAGATCCCAGATCAAGCCAAATGTGTAAGGCCCTTGGAGTTACCTCTAGGTGAGATACAAGCCCACCAGGAAGCAGAAAACAGCTGGGAGACTCTCTGTCAGTGCATGCATGCGGCAAGTGTGAATGTGCAGGCTGCTGAACACCTGCCTGTCTTTTGAGGTCACCACTCAAGGAAGCATTGATTGCAAAACTTGCTCACACAAGTATAAGCAGATCTACTACAGCTAAGTATGTGGATGGTGAAGCAAGGAAAAACCAGATACATTCACAAAGATTGCTCTTGCTAACATTGCTTAAATGGCTTAACATTGCTTATAAAATAGATTGCTCTTGCTAGCATTGCTTAAATGACTTTTGACAGTATTGTATAAAAAGGCGCTTAGCGAAATGTCTGTAAACACACCGAGAGATAACAAAATGAGTTGGAGACCCACCCCATGGTGAGTGATAACCAGATGTGCTGGAGGAGCGTTGGAAACCCACCCCATGGCAAGTGATAACCAGATGTGCTGGAAACCCACCATACGATGGGTGAATGTTATAAAAGATCTCCAAAGAACAGTAATGGGGGGCATGGTTTAGGAGATGACTCCCCATGTTCCCCCAGCGCTGAATAAACATACCTACTTTACAATTCTATCTAAGACTTGTGAAGTTACTTTTCCGCGCGTCAGATGGTATGAAGAAGACACCTAAATATCAAAACTTCCTATGGTAAAAATCATGGTCCAGACTTTTTTGAGTAATCCAGTCCTCTAGCATGACCTAGTCAGTATAACACAGCCAGATGCTAAAGGTAGGATCTTTCTAATAAAATGTAGACCTCTACAGTGTAAATATATATAGCTGAGATGGTCATCCTTACTTCCATATATGTCTGTAGAGAAAAAAAAGGCATCATCTAATCTACTTTGAGGATGAAATGAATAATGTCTCAGGCTCTACTTATTAGATATCCAGAGCTACAAAATAAGCAAGGTGACTTGCTCATTTGTAGTGTAGATGCATTTGCAGGCATCAACATTTAATTAGATGAATCCTATGCTGAGTGTACGTGACCCAAGAAACTGTCATTCAGCATCTGAGTAACTCCTGTGCCATTCTTTCCTAGCCCCAGGGTTGGGAGCAGGTCAACAGAGTCTGGATGGGAAAAAATAAAATGAAAAAGGGTGCGTATGTATCAGCAGTGAGCATTATCAATTCCTATCAGGCAGAAAGTCCCTTGAGGACTGCTGACACCTAGAAGAGGGTCCAACAGGAACAGAACAGGGACAAAACCTCAAACAACAGAGATTGGAAACATTGATTGAAGAAGTAGCCTGGCTTCACTGCCTGGAGAAGTCAAGTATGAAGTAATCATTCCCACCCCTTTTTTCTTTTTTGTCTTTGTCTTTCATTATTTCACTTTGTAACTTTAATTCTGTCTCCAGAACAAAGGAGTCAGATTCGGGGTCCTGCTGAGATTTCATTTTCTTCAAATTCTCTTTTTCATTCAGGCTGTAGGTGGCAGTTGAACAGGGATGGACACACAGGGTCAGCACATGCTCCTTATTTCTTCTTATATAAAGGCTCCTGAAGAATTTAAAGCACTTAAGAGAAAGAAGTTATCATAAACCCCATGGAAAAAAACAAAAAAAAAACAAAAAAAAAAACCACCCCAGAAAACAACAGAAAATCTCAAGGCAATCATTGTCTCTGAAGTATTATAGGCATTACACAGCAGCAGAAGGAGGGAAAACAATGCTGTGAAGAATAAAACGGTAATGAGCATCTGGGCATGAGAGGTAGAGGGGGAGGAAAAGGGGAAAATATCAGAGCACTGACAATTCAGGGCTGGATGCTTTCCATAATATAGTGCCAAACTTGCTTTTCAAGACCTGTGGTTGCAGTTGCAGCATCAACATTGTGTTTGTGTTGGACCTCACCCAGAGGAGCTCTGGGGAACCACTTAGTTTATGTCTGTGTTCACAGACGCTGAACACAGCAAGGGGGCAAAACAAAGGCAGGAGAGTTGAATTATTGCAAAATGTAGGAACCCATAAGATGTTCTTCCTCTTTTGACTTCAAAGTGCATTGCTTTCCATGCAGTACTTTTAGGCAGGAGAAATATCAGTGCAGAACACAAGGTCTCTGAACAGGAGCAGAGAACTTACTATTACCATTGTTATTTTTTGCACCACGTGGGCACCTTGGAGTAGGATTCATGATCTGTAATGTTATTGTTCTAGGTACTGTGGAAATACAGATCACAAAGACTGTTCATGTCCCAGATTCAAGTTTTTTATGTGATCATTTGACTTTGTGTCACCTGCAACAGAATGTGGAGGTACCTTGCTTACAGAGGTTACTGTAGTTCAGCTGTTTTGGAGGATTTTTTTAAGACACAGTAACTTGAACATGTGCCTGAGCCTCTACAGAGTCTAAAAACTCACAATCCCATTTTATACCCTGCAGCCCCTCGAGGAGAAATAAATCCTCAGAAAATTTATATATTGCATTGTTCTGTGGAAATTTGCATGCAGAAATAATCAGAAGGGGGAAGAGGTAGTTTTATGCTTCTCCTTGATCTTGAATAAACAGAAGTTTACTCATCAGCCAGGAGGGATTTCTTCTTTCTTTCAGCTGTTTCTGACAAGCAAGGGAGTTATTTCCTATGTTTCTCTTTCTTTGAAAGGAAACAAGCTAATAACATATTTCTCCACTACCTGACATCATTAGTAAATCTTACTGCTACAGATGAATAACAAAAACCAAATGTTGGGCAATTTTCACTTCTCCCAGGTGAAAAATAGGTTGTCTGCAGCAGGTGAAAATTGGGAGGCATCAACACACTGCAAATATGACTGCTTAATTTATGGGCAGTTACTGCTTCTTCAGGGAGTTTTGTAATGAAACTTCTCCAAACAATGCTTGATAACTTAACCTAAAAGCCAGGTTCAGCTGTGGCGAATAGTGCTCCATTCCAGTAACAGACCAGGGGCAAAAGTGCTTTTGGAGAAAATGGATACTTGTGGTATTTTCCCAAATATTGCAGGGTGTGAATTCACCATGCGTGGAGTATCCCATGTTTCTACACCTCTTGTTAGCAGGCAGCAATAAGGTGTCATTCAAAACAGAGTAAGTAGTATCTCAATGGCATTGAGCAAACACTAAGAAGATGGTAGAGCTCTGTTGATGTCCCATCCTTTAACTATGGAGATGAGGCTTTGTTGGGAATGAGGATGGCAGCATCTGGCTTGAAATAGGTATCATGTAATGAAAGGTGAGTCTGGAAGGTCAGGACTTAATGGGGACAGAGTGGAATGCTATAGTCCCAGAGGTGAAATAAAATATATGTAAAACGTGTCTACAATTATTTAAAAAACATAGAGAGAAAGGGCAACAAACAGGATCCATGGAATGAAATGGCTTTCAAACAAGAAATATGCCAGAATTCTTCACTGGAAAATAAATGTCCTTGAAGGGATGTGACTTCTTTACCCAAAGCCACGTAAACTGTGGAACTTGTTGCTAGAGGATGTGGGGAACAACTAAAAGATGCACAGTGAGCCTGGGAAAATCTTTACAGTGGTTCAACACAAAAATATTGGGTGAACAGAATAAAAAGCAGCTGGGTTCTGCTGCTGAGCTAGTGCTTGAAAGGATTCAGTCCCTTCCTGCCTGAGTGGGTGATACATTTTAATCACATTGAGATGCAAAAGCCTTTCCAATGGCTCTGGACCTCCTGCATCTCTGAGCTGTGCTCTTTGAATTTGGAGCAGACGGGGGGGGGGGAGGAGTTCAGTCTGCATAGTCCCCCAACTACCAAGGTTATTCTGGATTTGAGTGATAAAGAACAAACTAGCTGGTGAAATAGTCTCATTTGACCTGGGAAAATCTATGAATTCTTGAATCCAAATAATAGCCATTGCATAATCGTAAGAAGGGGGGCTCATGATCAGCTTTTGACATCATTCTGGGGGTAGGGGAGAAGAAACAGTATTTTTTCCCTTTTGTCTTTGCTTATGCCATTTCTGGACCAGGGAGTGTCGTGGTTTAACCTCAGCCGGCAACTGAGCACCACGCAGCCGCTCGCTCACTCCCCCACAGTGGGATGAGGGAGAGAATTGGAAGGGGAAAAGTGAGAAAACTCGTGGGTTGAGATAAAGACAGTTTAATAGGGAAAGCAAAAACCACATGCACAAGCAAAGCAAAACAAGGAATTCATTCACTACTTCCCATGGGCAGGCAGGTGTTCAGCCATCCCCAGGAATGCAGGGCTCCATCACCAAGTAACGGTTACTTGGGAAGACAAACGCCATCACTCTGAACGTCCCCCCTTTCCTCCTTCTTCCCCCAGCTTTATATGCTGAGCATGACGTCCCATGGTATGGAATGTCCCTTGGGTCAGTTTGGCTGTGCCCCCTCCCAGCTTCTCGTGCACCTCCAGCCTGCTCAGTCGGTAGAGCATGGGAAACTGAAAAGTCCTTGGCTAGTGTAAGCACTACCTAGCAACAACTAAAACATCGGTGAGTTATCAAGTTTATTCTCATCCTAAATCCAAAACACAGCACTGTACCAGCTGCTAGGAAGGAAATTAACTCTATCCCTGCCGAAACCAGGACAGGGAGGAATTAAGAAGCTCTTCTGTAATGCACAAAGAAGGTCTCAAAAACACATCCCTGGGCTGAAATGAACTGCCTGAAGTACATGCTTTCCGCGGTTCCACCAAACCACACAGTTCATTTGCCCAAAGCTGGGAAGCAGAACAAAAATGAGCTTATGTGTGAGATGAATAGCAGGACTCTGATGGAAATACTCCCAGCAGCTAAAATGCAGGAATGGCTTGCTTCGGAGGATGCTCTGGTAACACAGAGATCTGCATCCTGCCCTCCCTTGCTTCTGGGCTAAAATATATGGTGAGGAAAAGGGGAAAGAAATCTCCCTTCTTTTATCACACGCACAATGTGTTTTATCCGCTTTTCTCTGCAGTTTTACCAATTCTAGTCACAGTAGAAGCAGTTTGGACAGGACTCAGAAAATAGATCCTGATTTCCAATTAGTTTCTTTGTCATTCTTCGCCCTTCTCTCACTGGTGCTGGCCATAAGCAGCTCCTGCTGCAGTCAGTGGGACATGAGACAGGATATGAAACTATCAATTTCTTCTTTGCTTGCTGCCTCAGTTTCTTATCTCAGCAATAGCACAAGTATTCTTTATCAAGATTATGGTCATCACAATGTTAATCCCTGTAAAGGTCTTCAGATCATGTGAGAAAGAGGCACAAATTATTACTGAACTGATGAGGGGGAATGAGCTGTTACAGAACAGACCAGTGATGCACTTAGTCTTATGTCCAGTCCCCAATAGCTGTTGCCGCCTGCACCAGCAGAAGACATAAACACTATCAAGGCCTTTCCAGGCACACTGGGGTTTTTTTTCTTTCCTTTTTTTTTTCTTTTGGGATTAATTTTGTAGATGTATGTCACTGCATCACCTCAAGTACACAAGCAAATTCCTGACCTCTGATAATAACCAGCAATTGTTCTGGTACCTCTCCATTGATTGATTTTTTTGTCCTTATAATGTTTCTCTAAGCTCATTCAGCTGCAGTGACCGCACCTCTTACAGTAAGGTGTTTGCATTGACATTGCTGGAAACCCCTGCAGACATGACAGGAAAGGTTTAGAAACCATCAGTTCAGTGTACATGATCTATCCCAAGCTGAAACTCACCTGGAGAAGAGTCATTGAGAGGGTTCAGGGCAGCTGCCCTCCGTATCTTCTCCAGACAAGTCTCTTGCTCCTTTTTAATGATGCAGTTGGAATGGGTTGCTGTAACCTGAAATGTGGGGGAAAAAATGTGGAGAAAGAATAATTAAAAACTTAAAATAGCTGGTGACTTTATGATGAAACATCAGTAAGTTTTGAGGTCTCATTCCAAAAAGAAATAAAAACATCCTTAGAAGATGAGAGAAAACTCAACAAACTTCTTCCCCCTCCTCCTCCCCCCGCCCCCCGGAAGGCTGAAGGCCAAACTATGGAATTATAATGCTTATAAATTGTTTGGGGCTTTTGTGTTTTTATGTTACACTGTCCAAGTGTAATTTCTAATGTGTTTGCTTTATTTTATTGTATTCCTTCCTCATATAAGGCTGAAGCAAAGCTACCTCTAAATAGAGAAATAATTTAAAGAGGAATCAGAAATCAGCTGAGGCTCAGTTCGATCTTCCACCAGTTTCTTATGAGTCTTGCACAATCCATCAACCTCACTCAGGACTCAAAACTAAATTAAAAGCTCTTTCTCTTAGTCTTTCACCCTGTCCATTCCTTAATGTTTCCTTCTTCCTTTATTCCCAGTGAATACAAGGCTACTTTCTTGCCAAAAAAGAATGCAATGCCAATTAAACTGAGGTGACTTGATCCAAAACTTTTCTTTTTCTTTTTTCTTTTTTTTCCCCATCTTTAAGGCTCTAAGGCAGCCCGCTACAAGGAAAAAAGTGGGGGATTAAAAAAAAAAAAAAAAAAAAAAAAGATAAATGAGTCTGTAACAGGAACATTGCAGTCAACAGAATGCAGGCAATCCCAAAGCAGCAACAAAATAAGAATGGGACCCATTCCCAGAAATCAATACAAAATTTCATTCCTGTTGTAGAAAGTGGCCAGGGGATATCAGTTCAGGGGAAATACAATCTCAGGTTTCATTAGATCATTTTATAGGGGTACTGCTAAGGTTCAAATCACACTCTGTGGCAAGCACCATGAAAATCAGTGCACTGGTTGAAGATAGGATAGGTCACCCTGGTTCTCTGCAAGCAGCTTTGCTGTTTCATATTTCCCATCCCATTTCCTTCACTCTTGACGATGGAGAACTACAGAGGAAGTAGAGTGCACCTGCCAAGCGGTCTGTTTTCCTTTACCTGCTAAGTAAGAACAAGCAAACAGGGAAAGCAACCCCTGAATTCCATCTGCTTCAGTTTATTTTTGGAGCCCTATCTGCACAGGTCAACTTTACTTCCCTCACATCCCAGTAGAGGGAATGGAGTGAACGGTTTGGGTCACTAATGCATCGAACTGCCACCACACACTCAATACACACAGTGAATCCCAAGGCACACGTAATCCTAGTCTGGTGGTGCTTGTGTTGTGTTTTTGTGTGTGCTAGGAGGCAGGGAGCCATTTGCACACTTCTGATGTTGTAACAGTTACAAGCCACCGCCCCTAAGTCAAAGACAGAGAGTTTCCTAATGGACTCTACTTTACTAGCTTTACTCACCATTTGTAGGAACTGATAATGCTACAGTTTCATCTCCAAGATCCCAGTAATAAATTTCAGTTATTTTCGCCGTGGGATACACCAGGCATAACCATATTAGATTTGTTTGTCTTCAAAACAAACACTGTTCTGTTCTAGGGGCTCCCAAGGGCCTGGAAAATGTATATTATCACAGATCTCTGGGATCTCCCAAGAACATAAGGGCTTTTGCTACATCATCCCCTAAACCTCACCAAAGATTGAGAAAATTGCATTGGCTGACATTCAAGTTCTTAGAATATCTTTTAAAAAAAAGAGAAATAGCAAGTAAATCAGGCTTCTGCTGCTAGTACTGGTTTACTCTCCACAGTTGCCCAGGTCTGAAAGGAGTGTCCAGGGGTTGTCTCAGTACATGAACGTGGCAGTTTCTACACAGTTCAGTATATGCAGATTAGAAAAGCTGTCATATTATAATAATAATAATATAATTACAATATAAATTGTCTATGCAAAGAGGATAAGAATAAACAAAAGGAAATGTTTCTTCACACACTTATTGTTAACTTGCAGAACTCTTTTCAGCTTGATATTGTGGATGTTAAATGTTATAGGAGTTCAAAACATAAATGTATGTGTGTACGTATGTATGCAAAGTCCATCAGAGGACACCAAACACTAAGAAACCCACCATGCCCATCTTTTGATGTCCTATGGGGTAACTCCAGACCTTTGAGAAAAAGGTTTAGATTCAATCTATAGTCAAAGGAAAAAAGAGTGTGATTTATCCTTCTTATTTTTGGTGTCTTCTTTAGCAGAGGCAAATCAAAGCCAGGACTTGACTGATTATAAAGAAAACCTAAGGTTAAAAGCTCATATTTTATTGTTTTCCTTGCAGACAGGCACATCTAGTCAGATGTATCTGACTAAACTGACTAAATTTAGTCAGTTTGGCTCAGGAGGTATTTGAAATGCAGGCTGCTGGGCACAGAGAGAACATTAGAGCGATATGCTTCACCTATCACTGTAGCCTTCCTTAAGCTTTCACTATTAGCAGGCTACTTTGATATCACTTCCCAAAACCATCTTTATGCTGTTTTGTTGCACTCTTCATCAACAGATTTAAAAAAAAAAAAATATTGAGGAACACGGAAACCGAGACAGAAAGCAAAGAAAAGGAGGAAACAGTAACCTCAGAGCCAAAGGAGAGAGTAGAAGCTGCCTGTCATCTCTGCTAATTAGCAATGCCGTATCTGAGAAAATAAGACCAGGTTTGGATAGTTTATAACAAAAGGCTATAAAAAAAAAAACAAAACAAAACAAAAACCACTTTATAAAAAAGTTTTATATTCATCTCTGTTGAATGCAAAGATGCATTAATGTTACCATGTTTTCCTGAAAGGATCCACATGTTTCATGTTTCTCCATTAACTATGGACTGGTCGAGCCTTTAATGTGTCAAGTCAGTGTTTAACAACTGAACGGCAGAGCACAATTCAAATGGAAGTGTAAGCTGGAACTTCATGGCCTCCTGATTTAATTTCTTTTGCCTCAAGGACATTTGCAATTTCCTGAGTTCAGTAGAGACAGTCTGGTTTCAGTTTCCCAGAAGATATTAGTGATATGTGCAGTTAAAGAATATTTTGACACATACTAGAAAAATCAAGAAACCAAGTGGATAGTGCATGAAATTAATTCTTCTTAAAAAAATCATTACTCTCAATGGAGTGAAGGAGTTTGACTCACACCAATTTTGAAAGGGCATATATTTGTATAGATACAAATACAGTAAATACAATCAATGTCTGTTTAGTTCTGAGAGAACACAAAAAGACAAAAGCAGCTGCCTACAGCTCTATAAATGTGTGTCGTGGTTTAGCCTCAGTCGGCAACTGAGCACCACGCAGCCGCTCGCTTACTCCCCCCTCCCCGGTGGGATGGGGGAGAGAATGAGAAGAGCACAAGTGAGAAAAACTTGTGGGTTGAGATAAAAACAGTTTAATAATTGAAATAAAATTATAGTAATAATAATATAATAATATTAATAATAATAATAATAATACACAAAGCAAGTGATGCACAGTGCAATCTCTCACCACCCTTTTACCGATGCCCAGCCAGTCCCCGAGCAGCGGCCCCCCCCGGCCAGCTTCCC
>NW_008825616.1:3011794-3069031 GCF_000699105.1 Pygoscelis adeliae
CTACTAGGAAGGAAATTAACTCTGTCCCTGCCGAAACCAGGACAATGTGCAACAAATTGAGAGCTTTCATTTTTCTTCATTTATTTTTATTAAGGTGGCCACCACAAAGATAAACCGGCATGTGCTGTGTGTAACTTGTAGTACTGCACTCTTTGTTGTTCCCTTGACATTATGGCAATATTAATAACACTCATGTGTTTATGTTACAACCTACATATATTCTCTCACACATACTCTCAAGGTGCTGCTTTATTGTGAACTGTTCCATTAAGAAAGCTGTTGCTAGTACATAAACCTGAGCAAAGAACCAGGTGAACGCATTTCTGCTGCTTCCGGACCTGCCCTAGCTATATGTGTAAATCAGATTAGCAAATTTTAGAGTCATGTGTTTAAGCAAGGCATTGCTCAAACGTACGGATGCTCCAGGGAAGGAACCACATGGGAGGAAATGTGCTACATACACTTCCCTGCTCATGGAAATAAATACTCGTTGCTGGGTTATTCCAGATGGAAATTTAAATAAGGTCTCTTTCTTCTTGTTTTGGTTCAAGTATATCAAGCACTGGGAGCAAGGCAGGTGAAGGTAACTTCAAGAACAACTTCTTCCTTTCCCCAAGATTTCTAAACTGGAAAAGCAACAAAGCACAAAGCAATGCTGTGAGTAGGCAGCTGAGAGAGCAGGACTGGACCACATTAAGAAGATGCTTCCTGAGTACCTGTACTAAGGAGCAAGGGATATGAATTTAAACTGAACACCATGCTTAGGTAGCTGTCCTGACTTATGCACTGTGTATATGATACTAACATACAGCTATATGCAAAGTGAGCAGGTCAGAAATCTAAGCACAGATGTCTAGACCATTTGATGTGCCTTAGGGTATCTTACTTGACCTCCAGTTGCTGCTGCCTGCGTGGACCCTTATGTTTGCTCTTTGTCAGGATATTTTGGACGCTATAGGATATCTCTAATGGCAAAAGATATTTATGTTTCAGCACTTGAATCATTTCCTCAGTTATATCAAGTGGAAGCAGGTCTTCTCAGAAGAAAAACAGGACATTCTCTATGAACGGGACATTTTCCTTGTGCCACGATCATAGTCACTGATAAAGACTTGTGCATAGGAGAGGTGGTTGGGTGGCTGGAAGGATTTGGAAATTTTTTACACAAATCAAAGCTGCGCACTGAAAGAGGTCTCAGTGTTATCCAAACTAATCACCCTGTGGGCCACCGGTGCGGAACTGTCTAGCTAAGAAACCTGAACTGTCTTTGACTACGTACAGTCATTCAAAAAATACTGTTCTGCTCATTTTACTCTCTGTAAGAACATTCACAATTGCTTTAAAATATTATTTCACCACACAAGTTAAATCAGTGGATTTACAGAAGTGAGAAAAGTCACCAGTACTCTTGAGAAACTCCAGGATCAGTAAATATGCTTTGAAGTCATAATAAAGATGTGTAATGAACTGTGCAATTTGTTTGGCATTTTCATTTCTACAAAGACCTGATCAAATATAGCAATTCAGTACCATTAACTGTTCTTTCCTCTTCTGCATTTCTGTATTATACCTGTAAAGTCCTGATTCTGTTTTTGAAAAGTGAATGAGAGTATTTCCAGTCCATTCAGGATATATTATATCAGGCACCATGACAACAAGGAGGGGGGTAAAGAAATACAGATAAGAAAAAGCAAAGAAAAAAAATAAAAAAAAAAACTTCAGTAACTCCCTCATGGACAGTGTTTTACATCAACATAGAGATGAAACAGAGTCTGATTCACCTTTTTTCTAAGTGTTGTCTTTAAAGTAATGCAAGAGAGGAGTTTAATCCACTAGCTATATTGGATCACTCACTTCATACTGAATTACACTTTTTACTAATTCTATTATGACTTTCAGTTTTAAAAATTTAGCTTAAAAAATGATACATTATTATGTGAGCGTTGCAGAAAGAAGCTTACTTTGTCATGGAATCAACATTACTATATTTAATTCCTGTTCTTATCAAGCAATGATTCAACTGGTCAAACCAGAGCCAAGACTTGCAAAATGTTATGTTAAAAATAGAGGTGTTTGGGAAGGAGTTCTGATTATCTGGGTTTTTTCAGAACTGATTTACATCATAACTGGTACCCACAACACTGGCTTGGCAGTTGAACAAATTGTTGTCTCCAGGAAGGCCTTACATTGTTACTTGATTGCGTTTTTGTCTGCCTGTGTAAATGGCACCCAAACTACTGTAATTTCAAAACACTTCAGACTGAGTGAAAGGGTAAAGAGATTAGAAACTTATTCAAGCCAAGGCACAATTGTACAATCTGCAGCATAGTTTTGACACCATGCTTTAAGTAAATTGTGCGGAAAACAAACCACAAACAGAGCACACTGCCAAAAAAAGGCATTGATCCCTTTCAAAATGGCTTACATGAATTTAAGATATGGTTACCTTCTAACACTGACGGCTCCTGGTGAGATGCATGTCTCACTGCAGATTAGAAAATAGCAGCAGCATAATCAACAGTTCCCTTCACTCAGAGGACACTTTCTGAAGTGGTAATTCTGGACTAAAGATGTGTTATGCAACGTGGGGTAAACCTATTTTTGAGTTTGCCTTAACTGGCTTTTTATCTTGGAGATCAGTTGAAAAATCTCTCTTTGAGCATGCTGAGGCATTCTCAGTATAGTTGATGACTTCCACAGGAACTGACATCTTGAGTTAAACCAAAGTATACCTTTATTCTGTCTCTAATAGCAGGCAATACCAAGAAATGTTTCTCAAAGCCTCGTACACTCAGGATGCAACCACTCATTGGTAAAGTGTTTAAAAATCTTGCTAGACATAATGTGCTTGAGGTGAAACTGAAGGTTCAATAACCCTTTCTAATTGCTGATTATATTACCTAAAATGGCTTTCTCCCATTGTTCCTGAAACTTTCTCCTCCAATGATAAAACTCTAGATGTACGACTCCCAATAACGCATGCTAGATGCCTTCCTCCTTCATTCCTCAGAGGTCAACCTAGGCCTGAAAGGTGACAGTCTCCTGCCAACGTTGCAATTCCCACTTATTTTCAAAAGTATTCAAGAGCAATGGGATTTAAGGGTCTAAATCAGGGTCTACCCACTCACAAATCTGACTGAAACTTCATGGGAAGATTTTCACCCCTCCGAGAGCTTTTAGTTTGGAGCAAAAGTGGGTTTTGGGGACGGGAAGTTGGAGGGTAGGATCTACCTTTGCTAATGCATTCACTGGCTGAGAAATGAGGAGTTATGTTTACAGAAATCTGGGATACGGTGTTCAGATTCAGCTGAACACCTGCAATGAAGGAACTGAAAGAGAAACTTTTTAATTTTTGACCACTCTTGGACACACTGTTCATCTGATCTGGGGAACTCCTGCACCTGGGTCAGGGCAACCCCCGGCATCAACACAGGCTGGGGGATGAAGGGATGGAGAGCAGCCCTGCCGAGAAGGACTTGGGGGGACTGGTGGATGAAAAGTGGACATGAGCCAGCAATGTGCGCTCGCAGCCCAGAAGGCCAATCGTATCCTGGGCTGCATCCAAAGCAGCGTGGCCAGCAGGTCGAGGGAGGGGATTCTGCCCCTCTGCTCTGCCCTGGTGAGACCCCACCTGCAGTGCTGCGTCCAGCTCTGGAGCCCTCAGTGTAAGAAAGACACGGACCTGTTGGAGCGGGTCCAGAGGAGGGTCACAAAAATGATCAGGGGGATGGAACATCTCTCCTATGAAGAAAGGCTGAGAGAGTTGGGGTTGTTCAGCCTAGAGAAGAGAAGGCTTCGGGGAGACCTTATTGCAGCCTATCAGTACTTCAAGGGGGCTTCTAAAAAAGATGGTGATTAACCTTTTAGCAGGGCCTGTTGCAACAGGACAAGGGGGAATGGCTTTAAAGTAAAGGGGGGTAGATTTAGGCTAGATAGAAGGAAGCAATTTTTTACGCTGAGGGTGGTGAAACACTGGCCCAGGTTGCCCAGAGAGGTGGTGGATGCCCCATCCCTGGAAACATTCCAGGTCAGGTTGGACGGGGCTCTGAGCAACCTGATCTAGTTGAAGATGTCCCTGCCCACAGCAGGGGGGTTGGACTAGATGACCTTTAGAGGTCCCTTCCAACTCAAACTATTCTATGATTCTATGATTCTATGAACTGCTGATCCAATGGGGTAAGCTTGTAGTTGACAATGATTTTGCTTGTCCATCTCCCAGATTTCCTCTTTTAAATCAGTCCCCTCTCTTGGCAAAAAGACTAGTCTACTCTGAAGCCTAAAAGTTCCCACCTAAACTCTGAATAGGGGGTTATGCTGCTTCCAGCTGATATCTAAGAAGGTCCCTGACCATTGTCCTTAGAGTTGCCCCATACTTCGAGTTGCCTTTTCTGAGACTAATAGCAACAGACAGAAAGGCTTGTTCCACTTTCCTATTACCTCCAGAGGATTTTTTTGGGAAAAGCACACCTCTCTTTCACCCCTCAGGCAGCAGTGGTAATACAGGAATGTTCCCTGTTGAAACTAGATTTGGAAGGCTGTACCAGGTGTCAGAACAACCCAAACCCCATAGGATATAAAAGATAACTTAAGGCTATCTTAACCTTCTTTTCCTGGTCTACAGATCTTGTGTTTAGAGCTTCAGTCCCTCACACACCTTTGCCTTCACCCAGACATCCTTGCCTCTGGTGGCTGCAAGACCATGGCAACTATCTATGACATGTCTTTCAGATAGAATCATGGAATCACAGGATAATTCAGGTTGGAAGGGACCTCCAGAAGTCTCCAGTTCAACCTCCCACTCAAAGCAGGGTCAACAACTGGAGCAGGCCAGGTTTCTCAGGGCTTTTTCTATCTGGGTTTTGAAAATCTCCAAGAATGGAAACTGCAGAACCTCTCTGTGCAACTTATTCCAACGCTCAACTATCCTCAGGGTAAAAACACCTCTCTATATATCCAGTATGAACCTCCTTTGTTTCAACTTATGCCCGTAGTCCATTGTTCTCCTGGCATGTACCATGATGAAAAGCCTGGCTTTTCTTGATGATCTCCTCATAGGTATTGTAAGGCTGTTACTAGGTTGTCCCAAAAGCTTCTCTCCTTCCACCAGCTAAACAAGTTCATTTTCCTCATCATCTCCTCACAGGCCATCTTGGTGGCCTCCCTCTGAACTTGCTCTAGTTGATTGACATCTTTAGTATATTGAGGAGCCTAAAACTGGATGTAATATTCTAGAAGTGGTCCAGCAAGTGCCGCGTAGAGGGGGATAATCACTTCCCTGGATCAACTGGCTATGGTCTTCTTAATACAGACCAGGACATTGTTGGCCTTAACCTGTTTTCCTTGGGACCTATGAAAAGTGTACAGAGTCCAGGCTACCAAGTAGCTGAATGGTTTATCACACTGAAAAAACTTGTGATGAGTTTCACGGAGCAAAGGCTGAGGGAATCTGTGCTAATGTAAGACTTCTCTCACTGCAGGGACATTGGGAAACAGAGAAGCTTTTAGGAGTTCTGCATTTGTCATGCTGCCGGATGCCACATTCATTTGCAAGGCAAGTTCTTGTTATTACTTGTTATAATTTGCCCATTTATACTTCATTACATTTAAACAAAACGCTGAAGAGAAAAGATCTTAGACAGGAAATTTGTTTTGTGCAGGCTCCCAGCAAGTTCAATAGAAACCCCCATCTGAGTCACACTTGGAACAGAAACGCGTGATGAACAGCTACAGGAGGCTGCAGAAACACTTTCTACACACACACATATACCCTACCCAAGGGAGAAAGCTTTAATTAATCTACTAATTAAATTAAAGCTATTTGCCCTCAACTATCACACACATTCCTCCCTTTCACTCCTCCCCACATGCGGCTCTAGCAAGTGCGTCAAGAGCTCTCACTCTAATGTTCCCCAAAGGGGCTTTGGGACTGGGGAGAATACTGAAGAACGGAGGCAAAGAGCTCATTACAACAGTGGTAATGGGAAGTACTCAAGCTCATTCTCAATTTCCCTCCTTCTCCTTTCAGTGCTAAGAGACATTGGTTTAGATATTGTGCCAAAGTGGAAGGTAAAAAAAAAAAACAAACCACAACCAAAAAAAACCACTCAAATCCCACAAGGAATCAAATCTTTGCACAAAAGACTGTGCCTAGGGTAGCTTTCTCAACAAACCCTTCTTTCTCCTTCACGTCTCTGGAGGGTTTTGCTACTATTTCACTGTAAAAACTCAAGGAGGGAAATAAAGTACATGTTCATCAAGGAAAGAAGAGAGCAGACTGAATGGTGTCTCAGAGCACCAACACAGTGAGACGAGCCAGCATGGAGCTCAGCAGAGGGGATTAGAAAGGAAGAGAGGCAATGTAGGAAAACTTCCTAATGATGATCAGTGAGGCCATACACAGAAAAAAACACCACCAACAACAACAAATTATAAGAGAAAGATAGGAGTTATCTTAAGAGACATTTATGACCAGTTTTGGTTGTTCTTGGGCTATGGACACTGCCTGGGAAGAAAGTACAGCAGTGGCTGTAAGGAGATTGCTGGCAGAGCTACGGTGCATGAGCTGCCTTGTTCCTCTGATGTCCCAACTTACGACTGTGAAGAGTATGATGCAGCTGTGCTTTGCCATGTGTTGGCCACATTCACAGCCATTTAACATTGATACAAATACAAAATACGATATAAAATGTTGCGCTGACCAGTTGAGGAACTGAGGTGTCATTCAAATAATCCAGTTCAGGGGTAAGGAATGTTTCTTCGCTGCTTAAAGATGTCAGTGTGAAATATTTCACTATTTTGGAATCAAAATTTTAAAGGTGATGCAATCTGCTCAAGGGGAGAGGAGGAGAGGCAGGGGGAAGTCCAGACATATGACCGTATTCCTGCAGGATGACAAAAGGTATTGAAACAACTGAGTTTTCCACATGATAGAAAATTCCAAAATTTGCCTGTATAAAGTTATTAACGACTGTAATCCTTCAGTCTGGGTTTATACCACAGAGAATGAGACTAATGCTACTTTTATGAGGTGATCTAATAAAATAGGGTTCCTATTATGATTGCCTGCCCAATGATGGGTACCTTATCTCTGTATTTAGGACTTCATCAATGCCGTGCTGCTGAGAAGCATCAGCAGACACTCCTCTTGCAGCCAGTTAATGGTTTGGACACTCAGTGTTGATCAATATTTATGGTCTAAGTTATCTGTGTGAAAAACATGGTATGGAGAGACACTTGCAGCGTCAATGTTTGTTTCTTGCTAGTAACAAAAATGAGAGCCCAAGGTGACTTGTGCAGCTGTAGGTATTGCACTAATGAATCCCATTCTCACCCTACTTCTTGTAAACTGTTACCTGTGCATTGCTTTTCCACCTTAAGCACCCCAGAGTTTATAGGCCAGCAGAAGAATTGCACTGTCATTGGGCACGTGAGACCTTATTGCAACCTATCAGTACTTAAAGGGGGCTTACAAAAAAGATGGCAGCAAACTTTTTAGCAGGGCCTGTTGCGACAACACAAGGGGGAATGGCTTTAAACTAAAGGGGGGGTAGATTTAGACTAGATAGAAGGAAGAAATTGTTTATGCTGAGGGTGGTGAGACGCTGGCCCAGGTTGCCCAGAGAGGTGGTGGATGCCCCATCCCTGGCAACATTCCAGCTCAGGTTGGACGGGGCTCTGAGCAACCTGATCTAGTGGAAGATGCCCCTGCCCACGGCAGGGGGGTTGGACTAGATGACCTTTAGAGGTCCCTTCCAATCCAAACTATTCTATGATCCTATGATTCTGTGATCACCAGTATTTAAATATCTGACAAGAGCTCTTCAATAGCAGCATTTCAATGTAATTCTCAGAAAACATAATCTCTGGTGATATGCAGTTATATCATGACAGTGAATAGCTAAGTTCTGGGTAGACAAATCATTGCCAAAGGGGTGATCAGTTCCACCAACACAATTCCCTCCACTGATGCAGCAGATGGTATTTGGTACATTTGTGATTCATAGTAATTTAGCCACACGCAACATTTCTGTCTTGGGCATTTGTAAGCTTAAAAATGATACCTGTTTAAAGATGCCCTTGACATCACTGAATCTAAGAAGCCGCATTACCTGTTGTATAGTACTTATCTCAAAGTAAAAGAGTCAACTTCTCAACTAAATGTATATTGACAATTAATGACTTACAATGGGAGATTTGGCCTTTGTCTTTAACCCTATAAGCTATATTTTCAGAACCTGAGAACATGCAGCTCTGAACTAAGATCATGCCTCGTGATTTGAATACAGTTCAAATGTGCCTCACCCAAGAACATGCAGTGAGCAGGTGATGGAGCACAATTTTGGACCTCAATTCCCCATTCCTGATATTTCAAAGGAACAATAAAAGCATATTTCTTTCAGATATGCCATAAAAAAGAAGCACATGCCCAGACTCACTATCAGCAGGGACCCATGCATTAGCCACAATAAAAACACAATAGGCAGACAGCAATAACTGACATTTTCACAGGAGCTTGAGAGATACAGAAACACAATCACACCCAATTCCTTTCTTTAACCACAAGAGTTGAACTTCTTGAACTCATGTGGTGGGATTTTTTTTTACGCACTATAAAAAATCCAGACCCACCAACCTAAAACCGTTTTCTGAGGCGTTGAGAGCAGCAGCTATATGAAAGGAGAGCAGAGATAGGCAGCAGCAATGCGTAATGAAATCTCCAGTCCACATCACACACTGGGCAGAATATTCAGCAACGCTGCGTACTAACAGTGGGCCAGCTATAGCCTTCTTACACTGCAGTAAATCTTCCCTGTTAGAAACCAACCCTGAATACTCCTGGTTTTTATTTCTTTTTTTTTTTTTTCACATTGCTGTGGGATAGATCCCCAAAAGTAGAGATGGTGTTTTGGAAGGGTAACACCACTGTATAAAAGGTTTGGGCTGGCATGGAACAATGTGTTTGAGACCAGTTCTAGCTGCAGGTGTGTTAGACATACAGCTCCCTCTTTCTCCTTCCCAAAGTTTCCTCTTTTTTTTTTCCTTTCCTAATATTTTATGTGTTAATATTATTATTTACTAGTTGTTGTATCAAGGATACTCTGCCATTATAAACTCTAACTCAAAGTTCTTATGAACCATGATGTAAGAATGTTACCATATCCTGCAAAAAATGGGATTCCTATCCCTCTGTGACTCCTTATCCTAATGCTTTGCTTCACGTGGCGTGAGGATAGATAAGCTGCATAGAGATTGCCCATGAGACAACCATGTGGGTAGGAGATAGGTGGGACCCAGCCCCTGCTCTGCTAACTGCTCTGTTAGCAGCATAAAATACATACAGCAATGAATTTATCACATATGCACTGCTCACGAGGCATTCTTAGAAAATCTTACCCATGACTACCTTATATTTCATGAGCTGAACCTCAAGCAGGTATCAGAAAGTTCAGAAATATGACGTGTTACAAAATAACATTGCAAAATTACTAGAAAACAAAACAAAGCAACAAAACACAGTGCCAGATTGCATACCCTATCTCAAATTCCTATTTTACTCTTATATCACTGCAGGGTATGATTTGATTTAAGGAGGGACAACATGGAGTGATAGGGATGGTCTTCTTCTAAGAACAGATCTCCCCCTTAAAGAGTGACTTCATTCCAGATAAACCAGCAGGACTTGGATGCATTTCAGACCCTGACAGATAAGCCACAGGTCTCACTTTCACAGTCTTGTCATGACCCAGATTCTGCTCCAGCATTTTCTGCTCTACTGCTATACAGAAATTTGCTCAGATAAGGGATATCTTACTGAATAAGGACAGTTTCGGGATATATTTTATTATCCTCATGGTACATTTCCTGTTGATCTCAGCTCCAACAAAATGTAGCAGACATCTAAAGTGTTAAGCCAGTCACCTCGGTTGGCAGGTACAAGGGCTTTCTCGATGCAGAACTCAGTGGCACAGGGGCTCTCTCCAAGGGTAACAGATGCTTCAGCTGTGCTGTTTGCAGCTGACTGCAATGCGCAGACATTTAGGACTCAGAATCTTTTGCATATTTAAACAAGAGACAATTTTTCAGTGTCACAAAAAAACAAAAAGAAAAAAAAAAGGGCTTGAAAGCCCAAGCTTACTTGGTTACTACTCTACACTAAAGATAGTAAAGGCTGGGCGATACGTTCAAGCCTCTCTTCTCAAATTCAATTTGCTAAATGGGTGGAAGCATCAATAAATTGGCATCCTGGAGAAAGAGGTAAGAGTTCTGCTGGGGTATTTATGCATGCCATGTTTAATAGGGTCCTTGGAAGTTGACTAAGAAAGCCTAACATTATGTATTTGGGCTTGAAAATGCTGGATCCTACTTCATCAGTGACAATGACCACACCGTAGCCTCACTGATACCTGGTTCTGAAATCTTCAGCCGCCCTAGATTCCCACATCTTGATGCGTCTTGACGTAGTATGCATTCCAGCAGTACAAGCCAAATTTTGCCTCTAGTTAACAGTGGTGGGTGGTGAGAGCCACACAATACATGCAACACAACCTCAGAAAACATGCCTTGCTTTGCATGGTAGCCATGAGTTCATGCCTCTGTCTTTCCCTTGGTTGTTGTTCTTAGTAAGCCAAAAACCTCAGAACAGGTTGTTGCTCAGGTTCAGAACCTGTTGCTCAGGTTGTTGCTCAGCAATTCAGTTGTTCAATTTCCCCACATGAATGCCTGCCCAGGACCTGAAGTGGCCAGAATTTCTCAGATATTAACTTTAACAGCTTCATTTTCAGCTCCCTACTCATATCCTTTCCTTCCAAGAAGTTAATATCTCTTCTGCTAATGTATTTCCAGTTGCAGAGAGAAAACTCAGTTCCATCATGTATATTATTTTTACTTCTCAGGGACTTCAGACCCTTATTGCCCATCCTACAGCCATATATGTGCAATGGAATAAAGACATGCAAAGCTTTTCCTCTAAGGTAAAGGGTCTAAGTTTTCATAACTCCACTTATTTCTGAATTGTAGTATGACAGACAAAAAAAAGATATATAGCTCTGAAGCCCTTTAAATGGTAACATTAAGTTACAGTAATCTTTTAATTTGGTTCAGATTGAAGTTAATAGAAAGAAGAAGGTTTTATTTTCCATGAGGAAAGGTAGGGTCAGAAATGGGGGCAGCTATTTCGAACTGCTTTCATTTTCCTGTTATCAGAAGAAAACATTAACACATGTAAATACTGTATGTCTAACACATACTGAAGAGAGAGAAAAAGAATAGATTCCTCTGCTATGAGAGCAAATTGCTGTCACACTCAAGGTAAACAAAGCTTTGAAAGCAAAACTGGTGAAACTTATTTTATATTGTCCTTCATGGGTTAGTCTGGGTGACTCCAATATACGTTGACTGTCATTTATTTGATAAAGATTACTGTGTTCAGAATTTCTACATTACACCTTTGACAACAGATATAAATATTTCACGTTTTCACATATGAAAAAAATAAACTGAATAAAAACCACTGCCCCAAATGCAAGCAGTCAGTAATGAAAACAGAATTTCCTCTAGACATACACATCCCTATCACTTTCCCTTTATTTTTTGTTACATTACATTAAACTCAGGATTTCATTCTTCCACAATTTTGACAGTGTTATTTCACAATGGCTTCTGCCAGCTTCTGCAGCTGTTTGGTGTTTGTTATTTTTCCCCAAGCCATGAACACAGCTGGATGATTGCCACTTCACATTGCTCAACATCCAAAAGCCTCCAGTTGTAACTTGTGCCATGTAGTGGGACCTGACCTCAGTACAAGATGACCTGCCCCTCGAATATTAATTGTCACACACAAGGTGTTATTTTGGATTTCATTAACAGAGATATAGGAAAAATCCATAGACACAAAAGGGAAAAGAAGTTGAATTTCCATCTTTGTGCCCTGTAATTAAATATGTGCAGAATTAAAGTTGTAACTAGTAAGTTACAGTGTGAAAAGGAAAGCAAAATCAACTTTATCATTTCTGGTTCCCATCTACTCCTTTAATTCACCAAAAAATGCCTAAAAGATTAAAACGCAGCTAGTAAACAGTTGAATAAATAGAACAAATAAATAAACTCCTGTGAAGTGGAGAAGGAATAAGTAGTCAATACAAAGATGAAGGTATTCATCAGACAAAGATTTACGTAGGACTTCACATCAGTGTTAGAAAAACAGGAGGTGCTGCGCTGTGCCCTGGCCATCCCCATCTGTGCTTTTCCAGAGCACCCAGGGGTGACACCCAGCTGCTATGCCATGTATTATCAGTACACCTACATGGATTTTATGGGTGAGAATAAGTTAGATACCAGGTCATGTACAAAGAACTGTGAGAGAAAAGGCAGAAAGAGAGGGATGCTTGATCGTCCGCTCAGTACAATGAACTGAGGAAATACCGTGTTTCACTCAGATACAACTCCTCATTTTGTTTATGGTTTGAGCTACAAAATTGACCAAATACAGAACCCAACATTTTCTTCAGGTTAGCTGAAGATATGGATCTCAGCATGTCTGAAAGCCAGGTGTCTCACAGAGCTCCTTAACCCTGGACTTACATGCAGCTCTCCAGGCAGCTCACCAGCAAGTGCTTCTCCATAGTGCAGCACTGAGATTAACAAAACTTCTCATAACTCATACATCTGTCTCTGACACCATCACTATAATACTTAAGCATACCTTAGCATTAAGTGGATTTCTTTTTTCCACACCTTTTAGAGACAGGGCAGTGCAGCTGGCCTCATTTGACACGGAGAGAACTGAGGAACAAGAAGCTGCAGCATTGCTCAAATCGAGCACTAATCTGGGGCAATAAGAACAGTTGATCTTCAAGCTCTCACACCTTAGGTTACTGCTCTAATTGCCAGTGATCCTGAATTGCCAGACACCTGAATTAGTGTTAGATTTAAAACAAACAAACAAACAAACAAACAAAACCAACAACAACAAAAAAACTGATGAGTTTTGTGAGTAGTAGCACAAGACTTTAGCCATTGATTGTGTGGATTAGTGTCTCCTAGATGAGCTCCTGTTTGGCTACTCCGGTGTCTATCGAGGCTTGAGCTTATGCTGAAGTTCATTTTTCTGTAGGGAATTAACAAAATCTGTCTTTGCCTAAACATTTGTATGTAACTGTTCAAAAATTAATTTGTTTGAGAATGTCGTCCTTCTGCCAAATTCGGTTGAAACCACCCATAGCGTTCAGGATTTGGGGGGAGATAGATGACCTGGAGGAATGGAAAACTAAATACATATGCGTAGATGTGATCGCATTAGCCTGCTTTCCCCGGGGTATCAAAGGCCCTCCAGCATCTTACAGCCCATTCCCACTGATATTGCCTGCCTGTACAAAATTCCTGGCTCTCCCACAGCTGCTCTGCAAATGGAGTGTGCAAGGGAATGCCTACAGCTACAGTCAGTTACAGGATGAATAGTAACTTCATCACATTTGATGTTGAAGATTTTAGACTGAAAATATGCTGTGAGATTCAATAGTTATTTTAAATTCGCATACAGTTTGGTCACCTGGTGTTTCTGCATTAGTTCAGACATAATAGACGACACATGATGGCCAAAAAGGTTTCGATTTTGCACATCTACATTGCTAGAAGAGGTACTAAAATGGACTAGCTTAGCCTGAAATTGCATGAGAATTGAGTTTCTATTGCAATGCAAACATGTCATGTATTTTGTTATGTTTTTTAAGTAATAGAGCAAATTATCATAAAACTGGCTAACAGAGATATAACTAAAACCAGCTCAGCCAGAGGGCAGCAAGAAAAAAGAACATTTCAATATTTGTGATGAAGTAAACGTGAATTTATATCCTCGAGCTTTAGCATATCTCTAATCTGATCCAATATGTATTTTGCATTGTCAGTTATCTGGCAAGTCCTTAGCAAACAGGAAAGCCAAAGGCAAGCCCTTAGCAAACAAGAAAGCCAAAATAAAGGTCCAAAACAGTTTTATGCCAAAATATGTAATAAGCTTAGATGTGGCTATCAGGTAAGAATAATTAAAAAAAAACCCAAAAACCAAACATCTCTGTACTTTCCTTTCCAAAGCTGCAAATACCAGTAGCTCAAATTATTGACAAACTGTTTCAGGACTCTTCAAACAACCAAATCAACAGCCTGTATTTAGCCTAAATAACCCCTGAAAAACACATTTTGGCCACAGATGCTGAGTCAGAGTGAGGTTGTGGTACCAAAAGCATTTGAAAAGGGTACACAGAAGCTGAAGTGTTTTCTTTTTCCACCTAAAGCTCTTAGAGAATTAATAGAAAGTTTACACTCCAAAAGAAGCCTACTGAGCAATGTTTGACAGAAAAGGACATTGCATAAATGTGTTATCGGGAAGGCTGGGAACAGCAAAAAACTTTATCACTTTGCAATCCTCAACAGAATTTTTCAGCGTAAGGGTACATATATAAAGTATATTGGAACAGTGAGCGCAGCCACTGAGCGCGTACAAAGGCTGAGAAACCATTAAACCCACCAACTCATTGGGGAAGAGTGGAAGCGGAGTGGCTGGAAAGCTGCCTGGCGGAAAAGGACCTGGGGGTGTTGGTCGACAGCCGGCTGAACATGAGCCGGCAGTGTGCCCAGGCGGCCAAGAAGGCCAATGGCATCCTGGCCTGTATCAGAAATGGTGTGGCCAGCAGGAGTAGGGAAGTGATCGTGCCCCTGTACTCGGCACTGGTGAGGCCGCACCTCGAATACTGTGTTCAGTTTTGGGCCCTTCACTACAAGAAGGACATTGAGGTGCTGGAGCGTGTGCAGAGAAGGGCAACGAGGCTGGTGAAGGGTCTAGAGCACAAGTCTTATGAGGAGCGGCTGAGGGAACTGGGGTTGTTCAGCCTGGAGAAAAGGAGGCTGAGGGGAGACCTCATCGCTCTCTACAACTACCTGAAAGGAGGCTGTAGCGAGGTGGGTGTTGGTCTCTTCTCCCAAGTAACTGGCGATAGGACGAGAGCGAATGGCCTCAAGTTGCGCCAGGGGAGGTTTAGATTGGATGTGAGGAAAAATGTCTTTACTGAAAGAGTGGTTAAACATTGGACCAGGCTGCCCAGGGAAGTGGTTGAGTCACCATCCCTGGAGGTATTTAAAAGACGTGTAGATGAGGTGCTTAGGGACATGGTTTAGTGGGCATGGTGGTGTTGGGTCAACGGTTGGACTCGATGATCTTAGCGGTCTCTTCCAACCTTAATGATTCTATGATTCTATGATTCTAACTGCCACAAATGAAATCTGGCTGAAAGATATTAACTGAAACTATTTTTCCTCAGGAAACTTGTTGATTAAGTTTATAGTCTAAACTTTATTGACAGCCAAAAAAAAAAAAAAAAAAAAAAAAAAAGCTGTCATTTGTTCCTTTTTAAAAAGGGGGAGGAGAGTTATAAAGTGCTCCCTTTCCATATTGTGTCTTGTTTGAAGACAATATTTATTTAGAAATTTTTTTTGGTACAAAAAAAGGGGAAAAAGTGGTTGAAATTGAGATTAAATTCTTTAAACTTTACTAGAAAGAATACTTCTACTACAAAATATTTTTCAAATGTTAAAATGTTATTATGTGGGGAAAATATTTTTCCTATTCTCTCTAAAATGGTTCCTACTTCATGTTTTTTAAAGATCCTGAAGTATTTAATAGTATGTATTTTTTATTTTTCTTTACTACAGACACAGTGATCCATTGGCATCTGCCCTCACGCATACAAGAACATACATTCAATACTCGACTTTAAAAACATATTCCAGGAAAGGTAGTAAACAGCATTTGTGACAACCTTACAAACCACCCTATGAAGATGAGTCCCAAGATGTGGATAATGCAAGACAATCAATTGGGCAACAGTGACTTACTGTCATGTATTCATCATCCACATGACATTCACAAAATGTAACACGCTGCTCAATAAAGATGAGGTTTCTAAAAACTAAAGAAACCAAAGCCTAGTTTAAGCTAATTTTTAATGACCCTGCAGTAAGGAGAGCACTAGGGAGGGTTAGGATGGGTTATACCAATATCTAGAGGTGTCTGTCCCTTGCCACTGACTATTGAAACACCATTAGTATATATTAATATAGGTAAATATCTTAATCTAGACATCCAGCATTTAGGTGGCTAAATATTGGTCTAAGTACATTTCCTGACATCAGTTACGTACACAACTCAGCTCAAACATGCACAGGGAAGTACAGAGGCAGGTCCCATTCATTAGGAAGGTGATGTTCTCCATTTTGGGCACAACTAGCTTTATATGGCATGGAATAAATATATCACAGAGATCACCATATTTTAGTATAGAAGGGGACCCATATCTCCAAAATCCTCACTTCCAAGTGATTTTCACATGGGGAAAAAAAATTGAGATAAACCAAATTTTCTTTTCAGGAACATGAGCACAAGCAAGCCTGGAGTGAGCTATTCGCCCCTTGCCCAGAGAAACAGAGAGGGTTTTGTTGAGTTGGGTTCTGTGCCCTTGGGGATTGCAATGATAGCAACACTTAGGCTTTATGGTTGGTAGTGTTTTTTAATGGGCCTCATAGATTTTGATTAAATAGCCGTGTCTCTATTGCTTTGAAAAAGAAGCCCTGGAAGCAGCCTTAAGCCCTGTACGCTCTGCCTTGCATCTACTTCCTAACCCTATGGCTATTGCATAGGCAACCTCTGGACAGTTCATCTGGAGGACCTTGTGGTGTGTAACCCCCGGGGCAAGCACTGATCCTGTATGTTCCTCCAGGCAGGCTTACAGCATAGCTACTTGATCCTCAGGATCAATCTTTTCATCTATTCCCTCTCTTTTGCTTCTATTTCCCCCTTCCTTTTAACATAGCTTTGGTTCTGTATCACAGCTATCTCTTTAAGCTGACTCCACAGTAAATCTTCTTAGGTTGCTGACTCAGCAAACCCAAGCAAGAGCAGGCCAGCAGCACACTTGCTAGAGACTTGAATAATATCCCTCCAGGTGCTGGATATTAATAGCTGAGCAACATAAAAAATCACTGATTCTGATGACTTTTTTTTTTTTTTTACAGGCTCCTTTTCTAAGAGATCTTCTTTTATTTCCCAATTTGTTATTTGACTGCTCCTCCAAGCTCATGAATACAAAACCAGCAGGGAAAAGAATCATATTAATGTCCTTAAATCAGTGTTGTCATCATATTATTTGCCTGTCACAGAAATTATTACTACTGCCAGAGGGCAAAAAAGTGAACACAATAATGTAGGGCAACGATTTTCTGCTTTGTAACCTGCTGCCATGCATTCCTAAGACGTAGATATCTTGCCTGCCTAAAAAGGACAGTTACGTGTAGATACTTGTGTTTGTGCATAGTGTTGTGAACCACGTGTTGGTAGAATATGCCTATTTCTAGACTTTCTTTTTTTGGTTGTCATTCATGTTTTGTGCAAATAAGCTTAATAAGCTTAAAACTATTTTAACCAAGTGTGTCTTCCTTCAGCTTCTTCAATAGCCATAACTGACACCTGATGTGCCCAGGGTGAGACTACAAGTGCCAGTGTACTAGACAGAGCACCAACACAACATCAAGGTCTCCCACCAGCTTCAGGCATCTTAGGCAGGAGTGTCAACATGCTAGGCTTTCTCAGAAAAAAACAGGGACTTATAGATATCTCAGGTGGAGATATCACCCTGACATATCTATCACTGTCACCCTTTGTAAGCACCTATCCCCAACACCCACCTGACAGGCTAAGGACCGTCTGGAACCTAGGATCTTAATTTTTGTGCCTCTGAAAGGTGCTTGGAGTTGATTGGCATCAAGGGCAGTCATTGTTTAGCAGCATTGATTTTCTCAGATGCTTTTTGTGATACACCTTACCAGAAATTCTGAACCTTCTCTTTGAAACTACCTTTCCCAATTTTACACATCCTAAGACTTTTTTTTTCTTTTTTAAACAAGGCATAGGATTTTAAGAGGTTGTTATATTCTGCTGATTGCCCCCAGCACCATCTTCTTATATTAAAAAGGAAAAGCTATAGCGGCAGTAATGCCTTGGCTAACTGAGTTTTTTCTCCTCTGGAGAACATTCCCAGCAGTATTTGCTGGGATATATATATCCAAAATATAGCTATATACAAATATATAGCTATATTTGTCCATATTTGTATTTGCATTACATAAGTAACAGGGAAGTCCCATGTAACTGTGTGTTGTGTTAGAGACGGTCGCAATCTCACAGAGAACTGGACTTCTCTAACAGGGTTATGAAATGTTACAAATCATAAGGCAGATAAACTCATTAAAAGCTGTCTCATTAAGTTCTGCATGGAAAAAATAGGTTGCTTAAAGAGCAGGGACCAACACAACCATCTATGTTTGTGCCTGAGGAACCTCGCATTTGGGCTGCAGCAAAAAATGGATGCTTTAACAAACATAGCAGGGTTGGAGAGAAAATAGTAGAATGGTGTGTCTGAGTACACTGTCTCTCATCCTTAAAAAATGACAGAGACTGAAAAGTAGATGATCCTATTTGAACGTAGCCTGGCACTGGAAGTGACGGCGACAGATGAATAATGGAGGATACAGACAGCTCCCTGCTCTGTAGACTATACACGCCCTTGAAAGATGGAGAAATATTACTCCCTTCAGTAAACAGGGTCTGAGCAAACAGATCTAGTCTCTCTCTTCACCTCTTAATGAATTGCTTAAACATAATCAGATCGAGGTTTCACTCTCTGATCTGTGAGATGCTGTCTGCGCATCCACATCTGTATTTGCCCATCTGACCCTCACACAGAGATCACACTTCAGTGTTGGTATACAAGAGGCATCACTTACACCATTCTTCATAGTTCTCTTTTTCTTTTTTTTGGAGGAAGTCAGTGAACATATGTTTGCCAGCTAATGAAACACCACAAAGAATGTCTTATCATTTGAAACATTTAAGCATAGCAATATTAAAAATGCATCCACAAGAAATTCCAAGTATTAGCTGAAGAAATACATCCGACTGAATTATTACAGACAGTTAGAACACCTGCATTGCAGTTACGTTTAAAATTCAGTTCATATGCTAAGCCAACTTTGTGAGTCATGAATTTCATTGTTTCTCAAGTATATTTGGAACCAGACAAAGGAATGATGGTTTAGGATCCTATCTCCTCAATAATTTTATGATGACTTCTGTTAATATTTCCAATAAAAAAACAAGCCCACTGCTATCATAGATGAATGGAATGAGAAATCAATCAAAATGGCAGTGAAAGTGAATTCAGAACCAAAAAATAGGTAGGATGAAGAAAACTGATGAAGAGACATGTTCAGACAAAGCAAAGAAAAGAATGAGAGTGACTGAAAAGAAGCATACTAGCTAATAAAATATGGGTTAAAAATAGCTACAATAGCAACATAGATATTTAAAGCTAGGAAAGCATTTAAAATTGGGAAAAAAATAGAGCTCAAGAATTCCTCTAAAAGGCCTAGCAGGTATCATGCTTCTAGATCCTGCCTTCAGTCCCAAATGATTAATAAGAAGGTGGAATACCTTTGTGATAGGGAAATACAGAATAAACACATGGAAAATCCAACCATGCTAGTCTCTGACAATTAGAATTGGCTTAGCATGCCCATTTCTAATTATTTATTAGCATATTATTTTCTTATTGTCTGGTATGAGTCTATACTTGAGGCCACCTAGAATTTTCCATTAATACACTTTGTTCTCTTTCTTCCTTTTCTTAACCTGTTTATGAATGCGGACGTTAGTCTGGGCATTTTGGTTTTCTGTGGGTAAAATGGGTCTGTCTATTGTTGAAGCCAAAACCTGCACATCCAAGCAGGTGTACAGATTCAGGAGCTAATACAGCCACACTGACTGTGAGGGACAGAGACATGTGCCACACAATGGGGATCAATCCCAACTGCTGAGAACAGGAGCTCTCCTTGAGAGTAATTGGAGATTTCTTGAACGGCACCAGATATGTTTAGAAGAAAGCAATGTAAAAAAAGATTTTTTTCAGGAACTTCTTGGAGACTAGGATGACATTCGAATTTACTCTAATTTTTTTAAAAGTTGCATCCACTCCCTTGGTAGAAAGTCTGAAAATCTGCATGACAGAAAAGTACCAATTTGAGGACATCAGCACAGCACGTTAGAGGTGGTTTGAAGAGAAAGTGTATGTCCCAATGGAGAGAAAATGTGTTACCACAAGCATTTCAAAAGAGTCCCAGCAAGGGAAGAACCATAAATAACATTATATCACTCCTGAACTTCGGTCTGTGAAAAGAAACTTAGGGATGTAATAAGGAATGAATACTATACACAAATTACGGTACAATCTCTGTCATAGGCATAAGTCTCTTCACTGACCAAAGAAGTGTGCGTGCAAATACACAAGTTCATGTGTGTAAAATCATTAGCTTTAGTACCTGGGTTCCTGCAAAAGACTATAATAAAACCTTGCACTCATAAACATTGCAGAAACAGCATATATAAAAGCATATTTGATCTTATTAGCTCTGGTTTTCTTCATAGTATTTCATTAGAGAGCTGTTCTTTCTGAAAGCTGGAGCTGATCACTAATTATCCAGCTCAGCGATCACAGTTATGTCCTGAAATGGTAGGAATTGGAAACTTGCTGTCCTTCTACATTTGCCAGGAAGGTCATCCATCTGAAAGCTCAAGAGATATGTTCAGTCACATTTATTTCCCTTAATTAAAAATTGTTCACCTCTAAATAAGAAGACACCTTTTGGCTGTCTCAAGCTGAACACCAAAAATCTTGAAACATTGAAGATCACTGGTCATTTAAAAAAATGTCTTTTGCCTTTCTATTCATATGACCATTTAATTAATTTTGTTCCAGTCTGAAAAATGTGCTTGCATACCCAGGAATTCAGCAGCTCTACCAATCTGCTTTCCAGTTTCACCCAGTGTAGGATGCATCTCACCAGCACTTACAGATGAGGAAACATTGAGGCTGTCCTAGGCTTAGCTGTAAGATGGGAGCTCCTAAGAGATGGAGACATGACAACTGTCATTTCTGGGTCTCAAACCATAAGCAACAAGGTGTGTTTATGCAATCTAATGTATCTCCAAAACCCTAGCATCTGAATTTGAGCTGACCTCCTTTTATAGTCAAGAAGATAGGAATCTCATACTAACATAAGCATCTGAAACAGGTTGAATGTGGGTTTTTTTTCCCCTCCCCATTAGCTTAGAGGAAGTGTAGTGTAACTGTTTGAGAGATACAGTACAAAAATTAAACATGCTCACTTTGTTAATAAGTAATACTTTCTACCTGACCAGGAAAGCTAGGCAATAGTCAGAGGAGTCATGCACTAGAAAGAAATTCAAAGACCAGGTATTTGTATGGTAAGGGACTATATTATTTGGATGAACAGACATATACTACCAGTTCCAATCCTATTCAACAGACCTTAGCTGAATAATGCTACATTTCAGATATGCAGTTAAAGTGGTCTCTAAATAAGACCTAAGAGGAAAGAATGTGTATCTTTTTGTGCCAAAATAAAGACGAGCCCTGTATGCTGACCGCTATACATTGTAAAAGACAGGTCACACAATCGATACACATGAGCAAGAAACTCTGTAAAAACTGCTAAAAGATACTCTGGTCAAGTCATCGCTACCATATTAAATAGTTCTTATTTAAAAATAAAAACAAAATGTATGTCAAGAATGCTTTAAAATACCTGGCTATTAAAGTGCAGTAACATGAGAATATCTGTATATTAAGCAATCGTTAAGCATTTGCATGGAAGTTATAGAAGGCTATTAATGAGAATGAGATAGAGGATTTAAATACTGGTGCTATTTGGCACAGTATCCCTCTGTGCAATGCTTCTTGAGAAGTGATGAAAAGCACAGTTATGATCAATGGTCTAGCAAAGAACTGAGTTGAAATGCAAGATGAGTTTATTACAGGGGTTGTGTACTGTTCCTCACAGTTGCAAAGTGAAAAAGCATGCTTTATTCAGTGGTCTTAGGGCTGTTATGTGAGGCTAGATACAGCCACAATGCACAGAGGGACAATGGGCAGGAATAGAGTTACAGTCCCCAGATGTGTTAAGAGTGAGTGATTCATGGAATAGCATGTTACTTAGTAAGTAAAGACTTATGGTGAAAATAAATCCCTGTAATCTTCATAAAGAGTTGAAGATCTTCAGAAAAGTGATGAAAGAGTTTGAGTGCCTGTGTCTTTAGAGGCCCACTTGTATGGTTTCTTAAAATTGGCCCTCTGAAAATGGAGGCATCCAAAAGCACTGGCTGAAATATCTCGAGTCTTAGGTTTCACTGAGCTGATGGGAATCTCTAATTTTATCCCCTCTGCCTGGAAAAAATAATCTTAAACCAATCAACTTGAAACAGGAGCCCCACTATTTTTTTAATTATTACTTTATTTTATTTCCTTTTTAATCTCAGATACAAACAGTGAACAAATCCCCTCAAGCAATTGACTTGCCCTTCTACAGGATGAGCAGTGATCACAGTTCTATTGCATCCACAAAGGAGGTTGGAAAAGTCTTAATAAAACCCATGGGGCCACACAGAAAAAGCCAGAATCAGTGTCAGCAACAGATCCTTCACTTTTAGCAAGTGCTGGCCTTGAGAACAAGTATTTACATCAATACAATGTAAATAAAAACATATTTCCTTACCATGGGAAGTAATATGAGAGTGAAGAAGCAGATCTTCCAATTGACGGCCATCTTCGCTCTTAATTTTGGACTTTAGTCAAGTTTTGCTTGTTAACACTATTATTAGGGCTGAAGCACACGCTCTCTGCAGATCTTTTGGTTAAGGTCTTCACGTCAAGGCTCAGATCTCTGCAGTGAAAGAGTGAATTATTATAAATATGGAAAACATGAAGAGAATGAAAAAGAAATGGACAAAAAACAGAGAATCCAACACTTGAGCTGTGAGTTGTACATATTAGACATCAACCATACTGGTCTGGATTGCAGCTATTATAGATGGTCTTGGATATTTAATTTAAAGCCAAAGGACATGTCTGTATGATCAGTAACTTGTATCATAGAAAATACTGAAACAGGTTCTGTAGCTGCAAAGACCTAAATTGTACCCGAAGGAAAAGGTAGGATGGATTATTTTGAACCAGAAAAAGGACCTGTCTGCTTCATTTCTGAAGTCATGATTTGACCTTCATGATTTTCAGTAGTGGCTCAAAAGCACAACTGTCCGGGGGCTTTTTAGGAGACTGTATGACACAATGATTTACTCCTAGAGATCACTTGTACAGATAACAAAATCCATGACCAGAGTTGTTAATAATCTGACAGCTTTTTGAGAACTCAGCAATAGAGGTACAAAGGAATGAATTGTACAGTCAGGCTAAAGATTCATCCATGACATAAGACAGGATTGACTTATATGGACAACAGTGTCATTCATATCTGTGACTTCCATTGCTTGGTCTCTGCCAAGGAGCTAAACAGGTGGTCAGGACATCAACTGAATTGCATACCTGACATTAGCACTGTCTTAGCACGTCCTGCCATAACCCAGTGTTTAAAAATTCCCACTCACTCCAAATCATGATGATTCCTCAAAGAGTTTTTCATTCAAGAGACCTTATCTGTCTCAGTCTCTGGCTGGATCCAATCCTCATTACCTTTTAAAACACAATCCTGCCTCAGATCTTGATACCCTGGTGACACAGAGGTTTCATTTGATGCCCTACCTACAGTCAGGTTTTTAGCATGGAGATATACTTTCATATTCATGTTCATGAAAACATTTCATTAGTTTTCTTTCCCCAGTTGTTCCTCACCTGAGATGAGGATCCCCTTGTATTGGGTTTGCATGGCAAGATTTTGGTAGTGGGAGGGCTACAGGGGAGGCTTCTGTGAGAAGATGCTAGAAGCTTTCCCTATGTCCAATAGAGCCAATGCCAGCCAGCTCCAAGATGGACCTGCCACTGGCCAAAGCTGAGCTCATCAGCAACAGTGGTAGCACCTCTGTGATAACGTATTTGAGAAGGGGAAAACACTGCTGCACAACAAGCAGCCAGAAGAGAGGAGTGAGAAGATGTGAGAGAAACGACTATGCAGACACCAAGGTCAGTGAAGAAGGAGAGGAAGGAGGTGCTCCAGTCGCCGGAGCAGAGATTCCCCTGCAGCCCATGGTGAAGACCATGGTGAGGCAGGCTGTCCCTCTGCAGCCCACGGAGGACCCCACACCAGAGCAGGTGGATGCACCCAAAGGAGGCTGTGACCTCATGGGAAGCCCATGCTGGCGCAGGCTCCTGGCAGGACCTGTGACCCTGTGGAGAGAGGAGCTCACGCTGGAGCAGGTTTGCTGTCAGGAATTGTGACCCCGTGGGGGACCCACACTGGAACAGTCTGTTCCAGAAGGACTGCACCCTGTGGAAGGGAACCATGCTGGAGCGGCTTATGAAGAACTGCAGCCCGTGGGAAGGACCCACATTGGAGAAGTTCATGGAGGACTGTCTCCCATGGGTGGGACCCAACGCTGGAGCAGGGGAAGAGAGTGAGGAGGAAGGAGCAGTGGAGCCAATATGTGATGAACTGACCCCAATCCCCATTCCCCGTCCCCCTGCGCCTCTCAGGGGGAGGAGGTAGAGAATTCAGGAGTGAGGTGGAGCCCACGAAGAAGGGAGGGGTGGGGGGAAGGTGTTCTTAAGATTTGTTTTTATTTCTCATTATCCTACTCTGATTTGATTGGTAATAAATGAAATTAATTTCCCCAAGTCAAATGTTCTGCCCGTGACAGTAATTGCTGAGTGATCTCCCTGTCCTTATCTCGACAAATGAACCTTTCACCATATTTTCTCTCCCCTCTCCGGCTGAGGAGGAAAAGTGATAGAGTGGCTTGGTGGGCACCTGGAGTCCAGCCAAGGTTAACACACCACACCCCTTCAGTTTGTCTCTGCCCTATAGACCTAATTCCTCCAAGATAAGCTGAGCCAGAGGTCCTTTGGCAATGTCTATAGTAGTTTAGGTGCAACATCTCTGCTTAGGAAGGTATGAGAGTTTAGCCCCATGGGCATGAGCTGTGCCACACCAGTTTGTCTCAGAGCCAGAGAACTGTCTCTCATCTGTTTTATTTCCAAGTGTAAATGAAGCCTTTGAATGCTGACGCCCCTTTTAAAATCTTGTCCGATGTAGGTTTCCTACATGCCACCACCCATCACCTTTGTGGGCATAAACACAACTGACATACATCTTCAGAACTAGAAAAATGTTTAAACAGACAAGTAAATGTTTGAGAGAAGAAAACAAAGGGATCATAGATAATAACAAATCAGGGATACAGGACACACAAACAATTAGAGAAAGAATAAAGCAAAGGTATATTGGAAAAACATTTAAAATATCAGAGAGTATGTGAGGAAATATAACAAAGGAGAAAAGACTGAAAAGAAAACAGACCAAAGAAAGAAAGTAAATAAAGGAATGACAAAGGCAAATGTAAAAGAACTTTCAGAATCAGGGAACACTCAATTTTTTTATTGACTACAACATACTGCCAAGACATCAGCATTTAGAAAGGAGAGAGTCTTTCAATTAAAAAATAAAAAAGGAAAATTAAGCTCTCTCTAAATTTTTGTCTTCTCTATCCAGACCCTGACTAAATGAAGAACAATGATTCATAAAATTCCCTCTAAACTGATCTGCTTTCTTCCATCCTCACTCGATCAGTCACTCTCGTGCTGCTCTGGTACTGAATTTAATTACTTAACTGTATTTCTGATGGTTTATCAAATAATGAGGGACTGATAAGATCTCAGCTGAGGAGCACAACAAATATCCATGGTGACATTCAGCAGTCAGGAGTTGGAAAAAGAAAGTCACTCCGTTAACAGAAGCAACAGAAAACCAGACAGACGCATTAGCAGACATTGGATTTGAAATTATTTCTTGATCGTTTGCACTCCTGTGTGCAGGCCAGTCCAGAAGGGCCAGAGAGTGGTGTGGAGATTGAATTCTACCCTTGGATTCTGCCACTGTAATGCATCACAAATATGATTTAAATACAATGGAAGGGTGGGAGATGCCTGACTAAATGGACGGACAGATACCCTGTGGGAAAGTGGTAACCCTTAGAATACGCTCTTGCCAATATTTGAAGATGCAGTTTTACTTTAACCTGGCACTCACTACGTTTGAAAAGTGGAGAGTGGGTGTTTTCTGTTTTATCTTAGTTTAAAAGGAACTTCTAAAGAGATGACAAGAGCATCTGCAAACCATTTCATTGCCTTTCTTTCACATTTTGCAGAGAAAGTAAAAGAACCTACTTCATTTTTGCTTTCAAGGTAGTCATGGAAACCTGCATCAAAACTGGGCTGAGGCCTTCATATCATCCACAGAGACTCAAGTGTTTATTAGGTAATAACAACTACCAGTTCCGTGAACTTATGCCCTGGACCTGCAGCAGAACCTGTATATATTGTTTAGCAGCTCCTAGCGTGTATGATATACATAGGTGTAGAGTCCACCTATTACCAATAAAAGGCTAGTTATCTCACAAACAGGTACTATCAGCTATGTTTTACAAGAAAAATGAACTTTCTAAAAATATGGGCAATGTTTATACGGATTTCCATTTCTATTCAGTACTGGAAAAAGAAATAAATATATAAATATAGGATTTGGCAGGGAAACTTGAATTATCATATTGTCTTCTGAAGTCACTGGTAGCCAAATCCTGTAATTTCATTAGTAAATTAGAGATACCGGTGCTTCGTGTTGTTTTATCTGCATCTGCTACCGTAATTAACATTAGTGAAGTCAGAACAGCCAGTAGCATGGGGGTTGCACCTTTCAGTTATGCATATGCAGTTCCCCAATATAAAAAAATCTCCAATTATCTCTGGTGAAACAGAAGGGCTGTTGAAGAGTCTGAGAATCTGAAAATCAGTTGATTGTTACCATAATGGAATGGGCTTCAGGAGATTATTTCAAGCATGGCTGAAATACAGGAAAAAAAAAAAAAGACTTGTTTCAGTCAGCTAATGACTTAAGAAAGTAATTCCTCATCTATGAAGGTGGATTCGTTTGTCCACTGTAGACACTTTGAGTGCCACCACAGATTCTTTGTGTTACTTAGTGGTGAGTCATAGGCACTTCAAGGACAGGTTGGAAAAGCTCTGTCGAAACATGTTTTGCTGCAAGTGCCCATTTCTTTCCCCCAAGGGACTCTGGAGTGCTTAGCTCATACGTGGACTACGTTACAGAAGCCTAAAGGCTGGTGAGGAGAATTGCACCGTGAGAAGCCCATAAGTGACAAGTGCACAACATGATGTCGGTAACCAACAAAAACAGATAGTGAGTCCTTTCCAGTAGGATGCGCTTACTCCCAGGGAGGCATAAAAGAATCACTGCTTAAAAGAATCAAACCTCACCATATCAAGTAATGGGTGGAATTGTTATACAGCATCTCAGACAGAGTGTACCTGTGTAGGACGAATGAAAGAGGATTTTTAGTGACTTTATAAGGCAGTTAAGAGCCATTACTGAGATCTCACCCGAAAGAAAGAAACAACCTGATCTGCTAGGCTCCTTGTTATGGTCCTCCGGGATGTGTGCCAGTGGTTTGAAAGGAAAGCAATAAATTTCAAATCTGACTCACAATGGCTTAGACTAGTGGTGATCAAATGTGAGTTCATTACCTACTTAATCTTAATTCAGTGTATAGTCAGGGCTGCCCAGCATATCCTTCGTCTGCACCATGACCGAGCTACTACACAAGTGTGGAAATCTGAAAGCTTCTGACAACACACAGGATCAACTGAGCTTTTGCAGGCTGCATACTCTACATTGCAGCAAAGTCACCCACTCCATGCACAGTTACCCCAGTACTTCCTAGTGACATGAAGAATATTTGCCTATGCAGAATAAACATGGGTGGAGAATGATGGGGTGCAAAAGAAAGAAGGTGCCGAAGAGAATACTCCAGCTGTCAGCAGTCAGTTTGGCTCACAGACCACTCCCTTGGCATTTCCAAATTCTCCCCAGGGAAGGGAACTCCACAGCTGTTTATGGCACAAAGTTTGCTAGATGGACATCTTGGGCTTATATATGAACAGGTAATTATGTAGTTGATTACCTATCTTCTTTAGGCTCTCAGTACAAGCTGTGAAATCCAGTGTATATTATTATATCCCTCCTAAAACTTCCCAAGTGTAGTATGCCAACTTCGTAATTTATATTAAAGGGCATGGTGAACCTGCCTCATGTCAACTGAGACACTTGCTAGGAAGAAATAAGCAGAGTTGGGGAAGCAATCTTTCAGTGACATAGGACATGTCACCTAATTTTGGAAACCTAGAAGATGCATACTCATATATGAGCTCATTGTCAAGTCTCTTTTTATATAGTCAACAGAGAGAAGTAGACATATGAAGAAAACAATTTGTCTGACCTATTTTAGCTGTCTACTTTAAACTTTCTACTTTTCTCCCATGAGTGTAAAGGAATTCTTAACAGCTAGCTCATATGTTGACATCTACACTGTGGATATCTAAATTTGGACAGAATAACCCCACCTCCAGTCTCTTCTGAAGTATACGGATCAGCAATAGGAAACCCAATATAGCAAAGTTTGACCTACCACAAAGACTTGAGAAAGAATTAGACTGTTTAGTGTGTCAATAAGTTGATGCTGAAATATTTAAGGTAACAGAAAAACTAAAAGAAAATTTAACTGAATACCAGACAGCAAGAGCTCTAAAGTTTCCCATAGAAAGTAGTCTGTAAAGAGCAATCCTATTAAGGCAAACAAAAAGAACAACATCAGGGCCTTTCTACTATCTTTAGTATACCATTTATTATTCCTTGGAGTTTAAATATTTTGGGTTGTTTTCATTTACTTGCATTAATCTTTATAAATTCACTGAAATTAAATTATCTGCCTGGATCACAGCAGCTGAGAATCTGGCTCTATCTTTCTTTTAAAAACCAAGAAGACATTTATTTACTTTTCTCCCCTTGCATGCTTAACTGGAAAAATCCCTAGTGTCTTTGTTTCCACTCACCATGTCTGTTGTCAATGACAAAACAGGATTTGAAGGGTAATTACATCAGGAGATCCAAGAGGTGGATTTTCGGAAAGGATTTACTGCTACAAGGGACAAGTCAGCCCTTTTCAGCTATACATGAATGTCTTGAGGGCCTCAGGCAGAAATGCCACACCTTTGCCTGAAAGAGCTGGCAACCAGCAACCTGGATTCTGTCACAGGATTGTCCACAAGGAAGGATGCAGTCTGTAGGACATCCAGCCATCATTCTAACACGTGAACCCATGTGGGGTTCATGTGCTGCGAAATGTCCATTAATGACAGATGCAATCCGGCAGTCTCTTCTAATATCCAGTGTTTTCACCGTTCAGGAAAATTGTTGCTTTTGACTTCAGTAAACAAAATTTTAAAAAAAGAACTGATACAATGGAAATAGTTGAAGAAATATATTCAACTTGCTGCCTGGCTTAGGCATTTCAGTGTCAAGGAATAACCAAACCTGTCAGCAATACTCAGTCCTTTTTCTATCTGGAGGAATAGGGTTTTTTGATTTATTTTTTTCCTTGCATAGCATGCAGAAAACACCTATGAATTTTACTAGAACTCCCTTTTTAAAAATGACGATAAAGGTGTGATTACAAAAATAGGAAATGGTAAATTGCAGATGCTGTGACTCCCATATGCAAATGAGAGTCCAGGTGTTCGAATGTTTCTACATGAATTAGGATTATCAATTTCATTTACTTCCACGAGGATTTGTGTAGGAAAGAAATCAGAGCAATGCAATTTTGCAAGAAGAAAGAATAACTGATAAGGGGGATTCACAGAACTGGGGGTTGGCAGGGACCTCTGGAGATTGTCTAGTCCAACTCCCCTGCTCAAAGCAGGGGCAACTAGAGCAGGTAAATTAGGTTTTTCAAAACCCATTTCCAATCAGGTTCTGAATATCTCCAAGTATTGAGACTCCACAGCTTCCCTGGGCAACCTGTTCCAGTACTTGACCATTCTAACAATAAGAAAGTGTTTTCTTATCTTTAAGTTGAATTTCCTATATTTCTATTTGTGCTTGTTGCCTCTTGTCCTGTTGCTGGTTGCCACCGGGAAGAGCCTGGCTCGATCTCCTTTACACCCTCCCATCAGATATTTATACACATTGATAAGATCCCCCTGAATCTTCTCTTCTCTAGGCTAAACAGCCCCAGCTCTCTCAGTCTCTCCTTGTAATTCCTTAATCATCTTTGTGGCTCTTCGCAGGACTCACTGCAGTGTGTTCATGCCTCTCTTGTACTCAGCAGCCCAGCACTGGACCCAGCACTCTAGATGTGTCTCACCAGGGCTGAGAGAGAGGAAGAATCACCTCCTTTGACATGTTGCCAACGCTTTTCCTCATGCAGCTGACGATGCTTTTGGCCTTCTTTGCCACAAGGGCACATTGCTGGCTCAGGATCAACTTCTTGTCCATCAGGAGCATTAGGTCCTTCTCTGCAAAACCGTTTTCCAGGCAGCTGGTCCCCAGCCTGTCCTGGTGCATAGGGTTATTCCTCTCCGGGTGCAGGACTTTGCATTTCTCTTTCTTGAACTTGATGAGGTTCCTCTCTGCCTATTTCTCCAGCCTGTCCAGTTCCCTCTAAGTAACACCACAACCAACCACTTGGTCAGCAACCACTCCTCCCAAATTCGTGTAATCTTCAAACTTTCTGTAGGTGCACTCTGCCCCATCATCTTGGTCATTAGTGAAAGCATTAAACAGCATTGGTCACAGCCAAATGTTAGACCTTTATAGTTCAGCCCAGTCTACCCAGGCTCTCTCTACAACCAATGGAGAACAGGTAAGTATCCTCAGGGAGCAATTTCTATACCCTAATGCTAGATGCCTGATTTTGGACAAAGTGAGTTACTGCTTTGAAACAGTCTAATTTTTTTTCCCTCTGCTTACTCAGGTTGATGAGGGCGAATAAAGAAAATTCCATCTCCAAAGTTTAAGACACCAAAGCACTAACTGTAAGCAAAACAGAACACTGACTTCTGTCGATGTCATGGCCTTTTCTTACTTTCAGTACTATCTTTATTCCTTTTATTAACACAGCCTAATAACTTCCATGCGTGTTTTACTTCAGCTGTCCCTAATTATAATTTTGGTGGGTTTTTTTTTTTCTTTTCCTTTGAGTGGTTTCAATTAAATTGAAATTCCCTGAAGATGTAAGAGTATTATAATTTTTCCTTACAAAGTACACTCCTTATCATTTCTGTATAACCTGACAGCTCTTGTATTTCCTAGTCTTCTAGCTTTATAGAATTTTCCTAACACTTAAAAAAACCCTCTCAAAACTATTCTAAAACAGATTTTAATAAGTGTCGCTCAGCCAATTCAAGAAAGATATCCCAATTTAAACTTTCTGAAGATCTGATTCATTTCTTGATCATCTAAAAATTTTGCTAACGTATTGTTCACTTTCAGACCTTACATTGGATTAGGCTAGCATAGCTCACTAATAATTTTGAGAAAGACTCGTATACTCCTGCTGCTTTGTTTTTGTTTAGGGCTCAGACACACAGTAAAATTTTTACAGCTTACAAAGTTGTTATGTCTCAGCTGATACACAGTAAGTATATATGTCCCTCTTGGTTCATGTCAAATTCAAGGCAGTGTAGTTTAGTTTTGGTTCTCTTTCATTGTTGGTAAGCTAAGTTTCATTGCCCTGTATTCACTGTAGGAAAAAAGCACACACAAGAAGTTACCATAGGCCAGCAGATGTGTGAAAGCCTGTAAAATTAAGGTAAATCAGTCATGTCTGAGCCACTCAGCTCTTCTGATCTCAGCTGATGCCAGGTTTCCTTCAAGGTAGAATCTTTCTTCAGTAATGACATGATCAAAAACTTTTTGAAAATCCAAATCCACTGTATCCCATCCATTCATATGTGTGATCATAAAGCCCAGCCTTTCTTGAGCTTTGAAAGTTTATGCCCTTCTGGGACATCGTGTATAAAACTAACCAATACTTGATTTTTTAAACAAACTCCAGTTAAAATGCCTGGCTTTTATAAGTAATAAAAATTTTCATGATATAACAATTCTTCTCCTTCATATTATGCTGCTTCACCCATACAGGTATGATAAAACATTGAAGGTTACTGACATCTAAAGGATTGTTCTGGATATCTGAATATTTTGACATTATAATGACTTTGGAGGTCTGCTTGTTGGAACTGTTGCTTCAAGCTCTCTGAAAATTCACGTGGACATGAATGGATCATTCATCTACAGGTCAAGAGTTTCTAGCTTATCTTTGCAACTACAGCAGCTATAGACTTATGAAAGCAGAGACTATGGAATACAATTCATATCTCCCTGTGCACAGGATTGCTATTCTTGGCAGATTTCCCATATAACGTCACCCATAAAATTCATCCAGCTCTTCATGCCTTGATTGGCATTATTTTCCCTACTGTATTATTTATCAGATTTATCGTGCCCTTACGTTGCCAATGTCCCCAGAGACCTGGTGAAATGGCATGACTTCTTTAACTAAAGATCATGGATACTCAGTTGCAGGGAAATATTTATAAACTACCGTGCATTTAAGAAGCATTAGTAGGCAAAGTAAAAAAAAGATATGAGAAGTTTTTATCTTCACAGGCAGGTCGATTACCCTTTTGAAGCATCTGTGATGTATGCGGTACTTCATAGCTAATATGCAACTAATATGGAATCATAAAACTAACTACGTGCTGCTGCTCCATTCCAGCAGAGCTTTAAGTGCTGCTTGGCAAGGTCCTTCAAAATCATTACTCCACAACCAGTAAAATGTGTTCTCTATCTGGCATATCAAAGTTTTGCAAGAGCTATTTGATTCATTTCCTTTCCTTGACCGGTCGTCTGCATTTCCGGCCCGGCTATAAGTGTAACTATTGTTTTTCAGTATTACATAGGAGCTCATAAGGACTCTGTCACCTATCTGTCAACATTGCCATCGGTCTCTGCTTTGAACCCATCTGGCTGGATATATGTCTGCTCAACAGCCTCACTGTTGAGCAGACATCTATCACAGCCAGAGGAAAGAGTAAGAACAGAAAAATGCAGCACTGGACTAGAGCCCTTTATTCCCATTGTGTCTGAAGATCATCCCAAGTGCAGTACTTGTAGAGTACCTGCAAACAAACTCCTTGACTTGAAATAATATAGTTGCTTGAGTGTGATGCCATTCTTAACACCCTTAATTAGCTCTGTTGATGTGCTGAACTGATTATCTTGAGATAAAGCTGTCATTATGAAGCTATTGTTACCCCCCAGACCCAAGCTGGTCTCCGTGCAAGGTGCTGCATGCTCTCAGCTGTGAGGAAATACCAGGGGTATCTTTAATAAGGCATTCCACTATTTACTACAGGCAGACTCCAGAGGAGTGATCCTGCAGCTGGTGATGGACCCATGGGCAAGACACAGTCTCTGAACTCCAGCAACAGCACACCAACCTCATATTGCCTCTGGGAAACAAGTCTATCCTTCCCATCTGAAAGCACAACCAAAGTAATAAAATAAGCAATGAAAGGGAGTTATCTGTTGCTTCAGAAGGTGGTAAATACAATGAGACATTGCCTGATGCCAAAGGAAGAAGTATGTGACGTTGGTGTGCGGAAAACAGTCTGATATAACTTTGGCATTGACAGAGGATGCTTGGAAGTGTGGAAAAATTGCCAAGGTGTTTGGAGAGGATGACCAAATGGTCTTTCTTTGCCTTATACGTACAATTTGTTGTTATTTTCCAATGCAAATGACAGAGCCATTCTGAGTATAACAGCTTGTACTTCATTGAGCACTTTGACTTGGCAATCTATGGTGATGTCCCAGATGAATATTCATTGGCCTCCTCCACACTTCTAAACAACAACATAGAAAGCTTTCATGAGCCAAAGTTCAGACCATCTTGATGAAAAAAAGAACAGATATAATATGTTTCCTGATTCCTTGCTGGGTAGAGAAAATTATTCCCCTACTTTGGTGATTCCTCAAGTGCATGCTGTTCAGTTCTCAGGGAAATGTATCCCAGAACAGGCCTGGGACTACAACCCTGTCTTTTCTGTGCTTAGGGAGATGAAAAACTTTTTTTTTTTTTGAACAGTTTCATTCCTACACTGAAAGATAAGGTTAAGTCACTGCATAAGCATTAGCAAGTTGCATAATTCCTTTTTTTTTTCCACCCACATTTCCTACTGTCCTCCTTTTCTATTGCACCTCGAACAGCCTAAGTTCACCCAGCTGTATCACGTCTTGTGGTTAATGAACTCGTTACGTTTGGATAGTATTAGGACCTTCCACAGCACATGTTCTTGCAGCACCAGGAATGGAATTCATGTGACATAAATTTGGCTGTCTAAAAGTGAAACATCTATATCCAAGCTAGTTTCCCTCAGCACCCTCCATAATGAACAAAAGGTGAGCAATTCACCTCAGTAGCACATGGGTTCGTCTTGCTCTGGGACAACGTGCTACTCATCTTTGTAAACAGAGAGCTGAGAAAGCAGAAAACCAGTTTGATTAGCTCAGAAGAATCTGTGTTGAGTAGGGACAGGCCTGAGCATAGTAGAAGTATAAACAAAGGAAGAAGAAAAGAAATCAAAATTAAAGTCAGTGTTGAGACAAGAAGATGTTGAGCTAGGAATTAGAAGCAAGCTTCAGACCATCAGCAGAGAGGCCCTGGAAGTGCCTTCCAGAAAGAGGAGGACAGTCAAAAAAGGTTACAATTTTAAGAGGACTGTATATAATGTGAATATTTTGTAAACCACTTTCTCTGACACGTGGATTATTGCAGTGCTAATAGACATAGGTTCCCAATCACATGGCCTCTGACTCAGAGCTGACTCCCATCCAGCTGCCTTAAAGCACAGAGTGAACTCGTGTCTCAGGGGAAAACTGCAATGAGAAAACTGCAGCGTGTTCTTGGCCTTTCCTGCTCCTACTAATCTAGAGGCATTGAAGGCTGCTGAGCTTTTCCTGGTAGTGGGTGATGAGGGTGATCGTAGCTTAGACACATGGACAGGCAGGAGGCATTCAGGCCTCAGAAGAACAGCTTTTACCCACACAAAGGGCAGTCCAAGTCTCTTTCCTTCAGTCTGGCATAGCAGGAAGTGAAACTGAGTCTAGAGAAAATGTTGTGGGATTCTTCTCCTTTTTCTTTATTTCAGCAGGTTGCAAAGGCCTTTGCACACTGTCTCATGAAGCAAGGACACATCAGATGACAGAATGATGAGAATGTCACAGGTAATCTCAACCTTTTCAGCCCTTTGCCTTAGCTTGTCTCTAGATAGTTTGCCTTCTGAAGAAGCTGGAAGTCCTAATATCTTGGGTAGCATTGCAAAATTATTCCATGCTATAAAACTCTTTTCCCCAGCCACGGTGCAGAGCACTTATGATGTCTTAGTTGAGGTCAAATTTCAGAGTGCCTAGTTGCCTTAAAAAGGTGTGAATACCCATGGCCTACAGCACTGAAGCTTCTTATGGACATTATTTTTTAAAACCTAAAGTCTAAATAATGCAAATATTCAGCTTGATTCACACACCACTGCTTCACTATTATTCTGAATAAACCAGCACTACCACTGTCCTTCTAGAAAAAAAGTAAATATAAACAAATGGAACTGATTCATTCCCATGTAATCACCTTCTCAGCTTGTGATTAAAGCCAATGATTTCTATTCATCTTCATGATCTGCTCATGGATTTCCATATGACAATTCTAGAAGATAAATTGGCCCTATGGTGCCCTATAAGGTGGCAGAATATGGCCCTAAGTGAATACCTGGGAAGGTTTGAACAATGGAGGATCAAAAGAGTTTAATATAAACATACATACACACATAAACATACACTACATGCAAAACTTTTTGGCCGAGATATGATAACGTTCTCTTCTTTTATTAATTCAAGAGGTGTCAAAAAACAAAATAAAACAAAACAAACCGACCAAACAGAACTAGAAGAGATCGGTTGTATCCATTATAGCATTGTTTTTGCTCCTGTGGAACTCCAATTTACTACAGCAGAATTCTTATATGCAAAAGCTGTGTGAATGAGATATATGAAAAAATGGGTTATTTTGCTGTATTGAATGTGGTTGCTGAGGTGAAAGCTGAAAACCCTGATTATGGATATTAAGATGTGTGATGATGAAGTTTATAAACTGACAGGATAGTCATGAGATCTGATGCAACAGAACTGGGTATGGTTTACATTTTCCTTTAGAAATCATGTGGGATTGGAATATTCCATGTGCTCCAGAAGACAACCAAAATGTTTTTCCTTTCCATTGGATAGCTTTGACATTTTATCACCATGCATACCAGTAAAACGCAGGATATAAGAATGTAAATTCCATCAGGTTGAAATCTCCCTCTTCTCCAAGACGCCCACTGCTCAGTTTTAAATAGATTGACTCAAGTTTCAAAGACACAGTGAAAATGCCTCTTCCTCATGGGTGGTCTTTCAGGGCCCTGGGTGAGAGTCATTTCATTATAAAGTATACCTCCAAAAGTGAGTTAATTTCCACAGAGTCCTTGTATAGTAACTGCGATGTAGCCAGCACAGCCAGTTGAGTTCAGAACACATCAGATCATCCTAAATTGTGTATCTCAAAGCATCAGATGAATTGTGCCCTATTTCTCTATATTTTCTATCAGGAAGGAGGGAGGGGAGGAGCAAGGGAAAGGAAGAGATAGATTTGAGACAGACACACAGCATAAAAAATTTCAGCCCAAACAGAAAAAGTTTGCCAAAGCTACACTCAGCTAATTAGTAGCATCTTATATTGGGAAAAAAATTAAGGTCCAAAAATGTGAAATGTCCAGTAACAGAAGTTTTTTCTTGTTGCTCCAACCTCCTCCCTTTACTTTCCTCACATTAGATTGAGTCTAAATTCTGTTCAGGTCTTCATTTGCTCCCACCTGAGTTTAATATGTCATTTAAGCTCAGCAGAAATTACACCAAAGTAATGGTGGCTTGAGAAACAGGTGAACCAGTCATGCAAAGCAAAGATTATTTAGGTTAGTAGTTCAAAAAACAAACTAACTAAAATCTGTGGTCTTAAAGTGCTGGTACGGTTCTACCATGATGATGATCATCATGTGCCTTTCAAGGAATTTGGGGATGAAACTTTGACCCTTTGGAAACTCATTAGGTCAAAGGATTTTGGCCAAAGATTTCACAATTTCACCATAGTATAATACAGCAGTTCTCCGTTATTCCCTTATTCCCCTATTTCCTTGTATGCTTTGTGGAGAGGATTTATTCTAATCTCTTAAAATAGCTACAATAACACTGCTGTAGACAGACACAGTTTCACAGGTTGGTTTCTCACAGAAACACAGCACCCGCCCATCCTAGTCAGCGTTTGACAAAAATGTTTTAAAAAGAAAAGCAACCTAAGAAAGAGAAAGCTTTATTGATCTCCAGCACTGGGAGATCCACTTCAGCAGCCTCTGAAGGATGCAATTTATTAAGATGAGAAATAAAGATGTCCCAAAGCCCTCGTTTCTGTGGGCTGCATTATTAATGACCCTCATGCCTGCAGATGGCAGAGAGCTACATGCAAGTAGCCTTCTTGGGTTTTCTCATCCCCGGTAAACTAGAGAATTAAAGGCAGACCGGGACAACAAAGGAAAGGAGAAACCACCAGTGGTATGTGAGAGTCAGGTAGCAAAACATAGGCCAAAGTTTAATGGTTCATCTGTGCATTGGCTAATAGCCTGATAACCTCTGAGACATCCTTGTTTTTAAACATGAAAGCAATCTTAGGAATGACATAGTGATAGCACAGAATAACTCTGAGTTACCTTTACACTTATTTTCTAGCTCAGCCCAGTCTGGTGAACTGGCATCTCAGAGTCTTTTGTTGCTGTCCCCTTGGAGCGTATTCTGCAGCAAAGACCAACATTTCATTTGAGGCACCAGGCAAACAAACAACACACAAAAAAAAAAATCATAGAATCATAGAATAGTTTGGGTTGGAAGGGCCCTCTAAAGGTCACCTAGTCCAACCCCCCTACCATGGGCAGGGACATCTTCAACAAGATCAGGTTGCTCAGAGCCCCGTCCAACCTGACCTGGAATGTTTCCAGGGATGGGGCATCCACCACCTCTCTGGGCAACCTGTGCCAGTGCTCCACCACCCTCAGCGTACAAAATTTCTTCCTTATATCTAGTCTAAATCTACCCCCCTTTAGTTTAAAGCCATTCCCCCTTCTGTTGTCACAACAGGCCCTGCTAAAAAGTTTGCTGCCATCTTTTTTCTAAGCCCCCTTGAAGTACTGACAGGCTGCAATAAGGTCTCCCCGACGCCTTCTCTTCTGTAAGCTGAACAACCCCAACTCTCTCAGCCTTTCTTCACAGGAGAGGTGTTCCATCCCCCTGATTGTTTCCGTGCCCCTCCTCTGGACCCGCCCCAACAGGTCCGTGTCTTTCTTATGCTGAGGGCTCCAGAGCTGGACGCAGCACTGCAGGTGGGGTCTCACCAGAGCAGAGCAGAGGGGCAGAATCCCCTCCCTCGACCTGCTGGCCACGCTGCTTTGGATGCAGCCCAGGATACGATTGGCCTTCTGGGCTGCGAGCGCACATTGCTGGCTCATGTCCAGCTTTTCATCCACCAGTACCCCCAAGTCCTTCTCGATAGGGCTGCTCTCAATCCCTTCATCCCCCAGCCTGTATTGATGCCGGGGGTTGCCCTGACCCAGGTGCAGGACCTTGCACTTGGCCTTGCAAATCCTCCACAAGCAGTAGAAAAGGTGAGTTCACATTTTACGGTATTTCATCATGTCCCAAAGTTCACTTCTGTCCCTAGAGTTTGTTGCCACCTGGAGTAAATGAAGCATGGGATGAGTTTGTATGTTGTTCTGAAATGTGTAACTCACTGGGGAGACCAGGGTAGGGACACATAAGGGAAAGGAAGAGAATGATCTCTCAGAAAATAAAAAGAAATATCTGATAACCTGAAGTCAGCACAGTGTGAGGCTGTTTTGGACAAGCAGAATAAATTTTGTGATGGAGTCTGGATAGGATGGTACACAGCCACTGTGCAATGAATTAGAGTACTCTCCAGGGCACAGCTTGGCTGCCATTATACATGCCCAAAGAATTGGATATTTTATTGAGGACTGCCTTATTCAGAAACAGCCATGAAATGAGAACGCTGTGTGAGGCAGAGGATAATTTTTCCAATAATATTTTGCACATTTTGGTGTGTGCATGTCTCCCACTTAGATGAAATGAAAAATTTTGTGACATGGATTTAGATGTCCTTTGGATTGTTTAATTTTATCCAGCATTGCTTGGCTCTAATTGATCACAAAATCTTCCTTGATGGGCAATAATCACATGTTTTACAGAAATAATTCTGGCTCATGTTCTTCAAAGGAGTGGTTGTATTCTGTGTTATCTTCAAGCCAGTAATGAAAATAATCATAATTTAAAAAAAAAATAAATAAAAATGCAGGATTACATTAAAAGTACTCTGCCAAAAAACCCCAAACCAAACCAGGACATTAGGACTTACAGGCCATAAATATGCAGGTGAATAAACCCTAAGTACAGTAATATGTTATTCAGTGTCAGTCATCCAGCTCCCCACCAAAAGGCCAGCATCCTCCTTGCCTTCTAAAACAGATCAGCATGTCTCTAAAATTGAAATTAATGTGGGGTTTTTTCCTTTGCCTTTTTAATCTGTTTTCCAAAGCAAACCAACCCCCCCAGTTTGCTCACACATGTGAAGACAGCCTGAAGGCAATCTTAGTCTCTTAGGGTTATTTTACCTACAAAGAAATATACACTGTTTTTGAAGATATAATGCATATTTGCGCCAGGGTTACCACTCCTATTTTGCATATCAATGAAGCCATAAAGCAAATGAAAGGCCCACATTTCAAGACACAAGTAGCAAGTCCGGCTCTGAGTGACTTGTTTGAGGAATGAGGGCATTCTGTACTTCATGTCTAGATAGCTTCAGTATTACAGATATACATAGGATTAACTTAGCTCTGAATACCAGCTGTATCTCCTCTGATCACCAATATAGGGAATAACACAAAATTCTCTTTATTATTCTTTCACAATGTTTTCCTGTTTAAATATTTTCCAGCAAGTTAATAGAACTTGTTTCCATTAGATGAAAGGTAATTGAGATTTCTTCATGAAAACATGTCAATTCTTTCCTTTTGCTTATCCTCTGTAGGAATGAGTTGCCCACCATTGTGTCTAAATCCCATAGGAGTGCTTCAAACAACGGCCAGCTCTTGACACCTGCATTAGGCTGTGGACATCTCTCTCTCCAGCTGTAGCCATGCTGAAAAGAACATTACTCCCAGTCAGCTTAGAGATGCTAATCCGTGCTGCACTGCCTCCGATCAGCCGGCTGAGCTGACCGTACGAGCATTGCCTAACCCAATTTACTCCAAATAAATTGGGTTAGCTTAAATAATAAGGCTTTGCTAACCAAGGTCAATGTGATACAATCAGGTTAGGGAGTGCTCTCGCAAACAGCTCAGCTGGCAGTTTCAAGAGGTGGTGACAAGATGGTGGAGTTGGCTGGAGGTGGTGGTGTCTTCAGACAGCTACAGAACTCCACAGCAGTTGCACAGACTTCAGACTACAGAACTCATACACCCAAGGTCTTCCTATGACACAACTGTTTGGGTTTTTTTTTCCTTTTTCTTGTATGTGCTGCTGCTCATCATTTTAACCATCAACTGGTAGATTCATTCTGCCACTCTTGACAGAGCAGGTGCAAATGGGTCTTAGTGATGCATATAATCTAATTTTGTGACGAGAAACATTTTTCAGTAAGAAAATATGCAGCAAATTCTCCTGCTATTTCATTTGCTATTTACTCAATATATTCTTATCATGCACATTAAATGGTGCATTGTCAGTTTAGTTTGCTAAACTCTTATTGCGCTTCTTTTTTTCATCCCACTTACTTCCCCTTTCTTCAATACATAACCAACATATCATTCTGCATCCCATGTGGGATTTCTCTGATTTAACCCAGTAAATTTTTTAATTCCTAATTTGGTATTCTGCTGTAATACATTCACCCATGAAAGAGCCCGGAAGGCTGAAGCTAAGAAAAATCACTTTCGTTTTCTTAGATACTACTGAGTGGTTTAATGTAAAATACACATGCAGTGCACAGTTTGTAATCTCAGATTTTATCATCCATGCATTTCAGAGCTGAGTCAAACCTGACCAGGTTTTTAATGAAAGAATAAAGATTCAAGTCTAGGCTGGAACCACTTAACAATGGTGAGCTACTGAAAAAAGTAGTTGCATAAGAGCAAGGAACAGCTCACTAGAGATTGAAATTTGGCTCCAAACCACTGGTGGGAAATGTGGATATCAGCACAAGTAGTCCAAAGCAGGACTTTGAGTTTAATTAACCTTGCTGCTTAGTTAACAGGGATTTCCATTTAAATTAATCGTTCAAATCAGAGTGTTAAAATAGTAAACAGGCAATCTATATTTTAATCATAAGTACTACTTCCATTTGTCATTTACATTTTTAGCTTTTTTTTCCCAAAAGAAAGGTTGATGATAACTGATTTGGGACACACAATTTGGAAATTCTTTTTCATAACTGGGGAAGGTATTTCAGGAAGATTTTAAGTGGACATATATTTTAATTACTATTTTTAAATTCATTTTGCTATATTAGACAATGTCATATATATTCTGATTTACTTTATAACAATTCATAATTTAATCATGATTTACTGTGTCAGAATTGAACAGAAATTAAAAACACATTCGGAAATGCACACACACACAATGTTTTAAACCCCGCTGCCCTGACTGTGGAAGGAAAAATAGAGTTCCTCATGACATTTGATTTTATTTATAATTACGTGATGTCCTGAACAAAGAAAATATCATGTGGTGTTAGTGAAGTGACTGTACTGCTCCTGGCCACCAGGGCTTGAGTTCTCCCCAGTTAATTATTATCATTTAAATTATAAACAGAGATATTTTAAACTCTTCCTACTGTTAATAAAAAGAGCCAGACACTTCCATTGCATGAATTATATTTTGACTTCAGTCACGCTTTGCAGATGCCTAGCTCTCTTCTTTGGTTAAAGAGGAAGCCTATACTGACCGCATTCCTAATTCAGACATGATAATAGAGTTTGTTCTTTAGTACCATCTTTATGGTTTCACTTCTTAGGACTTCTTTCTGTCATAGCTCATAAGTCCTTTCACTTTTTTCCTTGTCATACCTCTGTTTCACTAGCACCTTGTGACCGCTAAAAGATCTCCCAGCTTCCAAACTGCACATTTTTGTGCTGGTTTCAGTCAGTCTTGTTTTCTTGGAAATCAAAGCTAAATTCCTCTGACTGTGCTCATGGTCTTTAATTGTCAGGAGGCAGAGTGGGTGTTCATCCTACAGGGTTTCTTCAACAAACACTAAAACAAAAAATTAGTCTCATTGCTAGAGCAGTCCCATTCTGCAGCAAATTTCTTTTTTTTTTCCCCAAATCAGGTTCCAAAATTTGTTTTCAAAATCTACTGTGTAGAGTGGCAAATATGGAGGTTGCTGGCTTATGTCAAGATTTGTTTCTTAAACACAATTTTCTGGTTTTTTTTTTTTTTTTTTTTTTTATTTCACTTTCCACTTTTTTCCTGTTACAAGCCTAGTTTTGAGAGTTGGTGAGTACCTTCTCATTGGAGTTGGGTCGGCTTTAAGGTGTGTCTACCCTACATGGCCCACAGCACTCACATTGCAGAGATAACCTCCCAACTTGCTGCCATTTACAAGACACATTAAGAATCCTGCAAGATCTGTTCCTTCAGCTCCCACGGTGACTGTGGATTTAAAAATGCCAACAGTATTAAGACAGACAGATCCGTATTATAAACAAGAATTCCTATGTGCCAGTGTGAGCTACAAAAGAGAAATGAAAACCAAACAGACAAAAAAACCCTTTCTGCAGAGAAGTGTCAGTTGTACTCCTTGACTTCTGAACATATCTAAACCACTAAAAACAGACATGAAGAAAATACTCTAAATTTGTTCTTGTTATTATTGTCCCTAAGGAAACAACTTCCTAGGAATCTGCAAGTTGAGTATACAGAATCTTTGATGTGCAGTCAACTCTCTCTTCTAACACACTTCCCAACTCTCTGGAGAATCAGGTCTGCCCACCAAGGGAGATCTCTCCTGCTCTGTCTCAGCTGAGTCCTTACTTCATGTGGAGATTGAACTCTGATGCTGCAGAAAAGCCATAGTCCAGACTTGCCACAAGATGAGATATCAAAGCATAAGAGTCATGACTAAGCCGCGGGATTTTGCCTTAAGATACTCCCCTCTGCAGTCCAACAGCACTGCCAGGAGACCTAGAATAGCACAGGAGCTAGGGAATGTGGGAGGCACAAGACAGAACTTCTGTCTGTTCACTTGTGGTGTTGCTTTCAGACATACTTCACTTCCATCCCTCCCCGCCCCCCCGGAATAATTTAGATGTATGCATTTTTTGCATTGAGGCCAACAGTGTATGTACAGGTTGTTTAACCTCTTCAGTCCTTCAAATAGAGTGGCCATCTGCAAACTGCCTATTGGGAATGATCTATGAAATCTGATAATCTCTGAACTGTGCCCAGGCATTGTAAAGAAGACTCTTATTTGACCTGTCTGCAAACCCATTCAACATGCCATGCAAATAATTTAACATTAATTTAATAATCATTTAATAACAGTTTAGTGATAAAATTCCAGAGGTCTAGGATGTTCTCTAGTGGTCTTTAATTTCTCAGCATCGGCACAGCCAATGTATTCCACAGTCGTAAAGTCCCTTGTATCCCAAAGAACTTCATAAACAATGTATTCTGCTGAAATACATTCAAACAGGAGCATGCATGCAGATATCCCCTGTCACCAGTTCTGCTGTAGACTAAGAAGCAAATAGTGGTTAAATTCATTGAAAAGAGACATAGCTTATAACAGGCAGCAACTAAGGAACAGAATTATCTGTATTAATTAATGGGGACTCAGCCAAGACTTACAGACAATGGGTCAAATAGAATATGTGGAAAGACTTCACTAATATAAAATCATTGCAGAGCATTTGAGCTTTGAAAATACTTTCTTGTTACCACTGACAGGTGTCCATGTCAGATCCTACTTCCTAAGGTTCCTTGGCAGTGTCAAGGAGGGCTTATGTACTGTTATGTTTATCCAAGAACCAGAACATCTCCCCGTAGACAAGTTTACTTCTGGTGTGTCCCTAGCTCCTTGCAGTCTTTACTCTTCTATTTCCCCTCCCCTTGTGTAGAAGCGTAATCTGGCTCTCTGTAACTCTCCTTTGTGTGGCCTCTAGACCAAAAATGCTTAAAAGGTCAAAAACCAAAGCTGTTCTGTCCAAGTAAACAGCTGGACCACAGTAAAGCTGGGGATTCACTTGGGGAAGAGTGACTGGAAAGCTGCCTGGCGGAAAAGGACCTGGGGGTGTTGGTCGACAGCCGGCTGAATATGAGCCAGCAGTGTGCCCAGGCGGCCAAGAAGGACAATAGCATCCTGGCCTGTATCAGAACCAGTGTGGCCAGCAGGAGTAGGGAAGTGATAGTGCCCCTGTACTCAGCACTGGTGAGGCCACACCTCAAATACTGTGTTCAGTTTTGGGCCCCTCACTACAAGAAGGACATTGAGGTGCTGGAGCGTGTCCAGAGAAGGGCAACGAGGCTGGTGAGGGGTCTGGAGAACAAGTCTGATGAGGAGCGGCTGAGGGAACTGCGGTTGTTTAGCCTGGAGAAAAGGAGGCTGAGGGGAGACCCCATCGCTCTCTACAACTACCTGAAAGGAGGTTGTAGAGAGGTGGGGGTTGGACTCTTCTCCCAAGTAACAAGCAATAGGACAAGAGGAAACAGCCTCAAGTTGCAGCAGGGGAGGTTTAGATTGGGAATGAGGAAAAATTTCTTCACCGAGAGGGTTGTCAAGCATTGGAAGAGGCTGCCCAGGGAAGTGGTTGAGTCACCATCCCTGGAGGTGTTTAAAAGACGTGTAGATGTGGTGCTTAGGGACATGATTTAGTGGTGGACTTGGCAGTGTTAGGTTAATGGTTGGACTTGCTGATCTTAAAGGTCTTTTCCAACCTAAATCATTCTATGATTCTATAATTCTATGATTCTATGAATCCATCTGTCAATGGCAACAATTCAATAACCACTGAGCAATCCTCTACCAAGGTAAAAATCTATCTATCCAGCCAGCCTAGATTGCTTTTATGTTAAATTCATCACCCACCTTTGTATCAGAAGTGTTTTGTGAGCTCCTTGGTTGTGAACAAGAAGGAGCTCAAGGAAGCCAACTAAGTAGGCAACAACCACCAATGGTGGTTTCATAGCAGGGGCAAGGAAAAGAAATGGACTTTAATGTTACAACTACATTGCTAAATACATAAGGTCTGGGACCCTCCCTTGGCCTTGAGGTCAATTAACATGTCATCACTTTTACCCACTCTGCTAAACTGCTTTACCACAAATGAGAATGGCCTCATCCAAACTGCCTATGAGAACAGCCTCTGGGCCATGATTTTCCCTGAGCATTGTTTGTAATTGTGGTGTTGGCCTTTATTTGTAAAATATCTTATTTATTAAATGTTGCATAGAACTTATTTGGAAATCAGATTCTCCCAGGTTACTGCAGATTCTTCCAGCCATTTTTCTCCCATTACAGCAGTGTAAACGACTATCTGTTTTCCTAACCACTTCCAGTCTAATTGGTATTCATGCCAGTGCTGAGTCAAGCAAGTGCACCGTTGCTGAACAGATCTTACTGAAAGCAGTTTCTTCCACATCAAGGAGATTTATTTTATCTTGAAAAGACAACAGAAATTTCTCTCATTGCGTATCATAAAAATAAAAAGGCACATTGCAAAACCTAAGCAATTGATAAATGTTTGACGATGAGTCTGTGCTTCTCTGAGCACATAAGAGCTCTGAGGCTGTGAGTTTTCCCACAGATCATTCCTTATTAACTACCAATTTAGGATAATGACAGTGATACTTTTAAGAAATCCTTTGGGAGAAGAAGAGTAAGTATTCACTTTTAAATTCTATGAATCTATGAAGGAAATATTTTGATTTTTTTTTTTTTTACTTTAAATCTATTAACCCTAGTGTCCCATCCTTGACATGGAAAGCCTTTGTTTTGTAAATCCATGAGGAGCGTTAAGAGAGTGTTTTGATAGCAACGGTATATGAAACCTCAGAGAAATTGTACTCAACTGTTAGCTTTTCTTCAAATTTTCTATATATCTTTATGCAAATCAAAGTGGATTCCCCCCCAGTAACTTGAGACATAGAGTTTGTGGATGTTTATAGATAACCAAGTCATCCCAGACTCCCTTAATGGACAGTGGGGGAAAAAAGGCCATTTCGGGGCACAAATCATCTGATGTATTTTAAATTACTGCTTCAGGAAAAAATGATTTGAACCTTATATTCTTATGTTCCTTAGATGTATCTCAGATATAGATATATTGTAGAAAACTATTTAAACTGTAAGCTCTCCAGGTGTCTCATGCAGGGTGTTGTGCTTTTGCAATGGAGCTTCATTGCTATTGGAGCAACGTGTTGAAGAAATCACCAAATGAACAAGCAAGTTTCAATTTATAAACTGATTCATTTAAATGATTTATTCTAACAGAATTTAAAGAACATATTGGTAGAATATTTGCTGAGAGACATACTAAGAAATCAGGATCTTCTCTCAGTGATTCAATGGTATTATAGTAAGGCCAAATTGCAACAAGGAGGAAGAATATATCTGACAAAGGTTTCAACATCGCTGACATTAATAACAGTGGTTCCTTCCCTTAGCTCATTGCAAAACATTGTGTAGGAGCTCTTCCAAAACTTCTCACAGGAAACTAAGAGGGGAAAACTCAGAACAACAGGTGGAGCAATGTATAAGTCACACTATACTTCACCTGCTTTGTATTGTTACTTATGGGTCACTAAAGACAGCAGTCTACTGATAGAGAGGATAAAGAATAAGATGTGGAATCATATAGAACATTTTGTAAAGCCAGGCATGAAAATATAGAGCTGCCAGCCATGGATCTCATCTTAATGTTGGCTGAAGTCATGGAATTGGTAAGAAGAGCCTGAATCCCAAATGAACAAAGAAGACACACAGCAAAAAGGGTACTGAACTAAGCAGGGCACATAGGGGAGCGGAAAGTACTTGGAGGAATGTGCATTTGTTTACTCTTTTGCTCATTTGCTTATTAAATGGGCTGGCAAATCAGTATGGTTCATTTCGCTGAGTATGGAGGAGTTTATATCTTTTTAGAGACTAGCTCTTTGTTGAAGGCTAAGGTCAGCTTCAGATGATGTCACTACTATCAGTTCAATTTAGAGCACGTTAGATTTTTTTCTTTCTTCATGTTCCCTTACATCAGTCATTTTTCTTAGCCTTCTTGATCTTAGAGGAGAAAAAATTGCCACAAAGGTTAATACAATGTTTAGAAGTGCTGAAAGTCAAGGCAGGGGGATGACAGGACAACATTTTGATCTAAGTTGTTCCACCAGCCAAGAAAGCTAAGTCTTGAGATGCATTTTGAGGAAAGATGGAGATTATTATATGTTGAGGGCAGTTGCAGAGATGTGAAACAGCAAGATAGGTTCAGCCATCTTCAAGTCTGTCGTCTTCATCTTTGTCATTCCTGATACAAATGCACATTGTTTTCTGTAGTACAGGTTATGATCCCTGGTCTGATCTTTTACCCGTTGCAGGCTAAATGGAAATACTGAGGCACTAAAGCTGGTGATTTTTCAGTCACACAGAAGTAATAGCACACTAGGGTGATCCATTTTGGAAATGGCAAGGACACAGCAAAAGTGTAGAAAAATTTTGCAGGTTGGAACCAGCCCATGAATCACAAGCTGTAACATTTTGGGTTAAAGCTCTCAAACCTGATTTATAAAATACAAGTTTGAACATGTTGCTAAAGAGAGTGTTATGGATTAACTTGGACATGCAGTCAGACACGTCTGCATATTCCTTTCAATCTGGCCAGGTTAGATGAAATCAGCAGATCTCATTTAACCTTTTTCAGATCATCTTGTCTGGAACCTACTTTGGGATCAAAAGAATTGAAATCTGGACTCCACTTCCTATACAGGCAGCATATAATAAACAGCCATTTAGTCCCACCCAGAAATCTGCAAACACAAAAATGTTGTATGTTTAGAGAAAGTACTTATAAGAGAAGCAAAAGGGAAATGTAAAGTTATATATGATTGTCTGAAAATTCAGACAACCTCTGATTTAGATAAAAGGATTTTTATATTCTGACATTTGAGTGTATGTCATGCAGTATGGAATAGTCTGTCAGAATACCAGGTGAGAGTTTCTCCAGTCAGTGAAGAAATGAATGGCGTGTTAATGTCTGGGCGAGCTTCCTTTTCACCTTTTAGCCCTGTGTTACAAATTATCTGATCTAAGTTTTGTGGTTGAGCTATCACATTGTTGCTTTCATACCCATATTTTTAATGACATTTCACACGCTAAACTTTTTGTGGCTGTGAATAGATTTGACAATGGGTCACTTCCATCGTACTGCATAATGCAGTAGTGGTGTACATGAAACTGCTGCAAAATATACATAATCTACTTATTGAGGTTTGTCTCAAAAGCTTTTTGGGAACAGTAGAGTAGCTAAATTATGCCCTTGTTCTAATTCAGTAGGGGCAGTGGGAAGGAAAGCAAGAGGTCAATTTAATGAGCTATTAGAAGGAAAAAAAAAAAGAGACAATAGAGTAAAAAGGGAGGCTCTTCATTTGGAGAATCCTTTATTGTTTCTGCTAGGAAGATGTGAGGCTTATTTTGCCAGATCAGGAACCTACAGATAAAATGGATCTTGAAAAGTTAAAAAAAACTTTTTTCTTTCAGGGAGAGTTACATCAGAGGTTTTCCCAACTGATGCACACAAAGCTCCCCAGAAGAGCTTGAAGAAGCTGGGCCTATCTGAATAATATTAAAGCCTGGTGCTTTGAAGGGGTTTGTTTTAAATAGGTTGTGTTTTGCTTTAATCACCTTGGACCCAGCTCCATGTTTTCTGGAGATAGAGAACATGCCAGAAAAAAGAAAGCAAAGAAAAGCAATACAAACCTTCACCAAAGTAGGTGTATAGCTGACATTCTTAATTCCAAGCAGGAGAGTTTGGAGAAACTGAAACAATCGGTAGTAAAGTCAACAGCACTAGGGAACTTGGAAAGACAGGTCTTTTTGCATTTAAGATGCAAAAACTTCAGGGAACGTACATCAAGGGAGCTGGGAAAAGAAGTCACAAGGAAAAACTCCAGACTGAAGCTGGTGAATCACGAACATTCAAATAACCTAGAAGTAACAGGGGAGAGAAAGCTGGGCAACAAAAGACCTGTGTCCTGGGCACCCAGAAGTGTCAGGATAAAGTGAGAATATTCAGTCAGGCTGTCATAAAGTAAAAGCAAGATCATAGGTATGACCCCAGCACATCTGCCATGGATTGACTTTTTCCTCTGCTTGAGATTAGGACAGTGATGATGCACGGAGGAAAGGAGAACGGCTAAGGTAACAGGACAGAGCCAGCATGGACTAGTGAGCTGTACAAGGCAACATACTAAAAGATGAAGCATAGGCTGGGAATACTTCAGCCGTAAATTATATAGGGAGAAAAACACTTTCTAGATTATTCAATCACAGGATGACCGGGAGCTGCCTGTAGTAGTTCAATCTGGAGAAAGGCGGATGCAGTCTTAAGGTTGTCTCAGGAAAAATAATTCCAGGAATGATTTGGAGCTAAGTAGATACAACTGCAATGTACTAATTCTTTTGTGGCCCGGTATCTTAACTGTGATATCTCAAGACAGCAATACCAAAGGATATTTCCAAGCCCTGCATGAGAGTGTATGAAAATCACCTGAACTCTTTGTGTGTGTGGTAAGAACACTGAAGCCAAGATTTGATCAGTCTTATTCTAAACCATCAGGAGGGATCAGAAACCCAGGACAGGATTCAGACTGCAGATTAAACCATCTCAGTGGCATTTATTGAAGACTTTTCAGGCTAAAGAGTTACCGAGCTCCCTCTATAGTAGATACTTATATTTATCTACATTGAGTGGGCATTGGCCTGGGGCCAGAATCGGTAGCCTAAATGCTGGTGTTTGGCGTCACCAATACCCCAGGGTATTTTACCTGCCCTCATACAGAGAGTAAAAGATGTGGTGCAGATAAGCATCATACCTACAGATCCCTAGTGATGTTAGATATCCCAGCAGATCTCGGATGGCACTTAACACCTATGTTTAGGTGACTGAACCATGTCCTAAATCTTCTTTGACTGTAACAGGAGCTTATGTACTTAGATACAGGTAGACACTTCAAAATACACACCTATCTTTAAGTGTCTTAATCTGTGAGCTAAATCTCATTTCTGGTCTGCATGATAGACATTATCTTAGCAAAAGAGACCTGCAAGCCTTCCGTTCAGAGGAAAGAGAATGAGCTGAATACCAGAGATGAAAATCTGTCAGCGGTACGCTTGCTGGGGGAACCAAAAAGGCTGTGACATTCATTTCTTCTCCTCTTCCGAATAACATTCAGACTTTGGTAGTCTCTGAAGACTCTTCTCCATGACTATCATTACTACACCCAGCTGTGGTACAAAGAGCAAGTCAGAGAACAAAAAGCTGGAGAATGTAGAGCAGTGTCCAGTGACCTGAATGCTGCAGAGAAGCAACTTCAACATGGCTAATAATGGCTTTTCATGCTGCTCTCTCTTCTGCAGTCACCAAGTACTATTCACTAATGAAGTTTATTCCAGCTGTTCGCCTACTGTACATAATCATCTCAGCTAACTAACCCATTCACTAGCACAAAAACACCATCCAAGCTGTCAAACTTCATGCAGCTCAAATGAATGAGTGTGGATTGTGGAATCCAAGGCTCCAGTGACAGCTGTGACACATTCACAGCCTTAGTCATGAAGAGCCTAAGCATCTGTGGTATTTCTGATGCTTTCTCATCTCCTCTGCATCTTAAGTTAGAGCACAAAACTCCTGGAAGAAATCCAAAGATCCAGCTCTTTAAAACACAGGAAATGAGTAACTTTACTAACTTTAACTTGGGCCTTTATATAATGCACTTCTGCTGGCTTCTTTATATAATTTGTTTCTAGGCCAACTCTAAGAGAGAAAGAACACAACTCTGTTGTGTGTCCAACATCTTAGATACGTAATAAGCCCAAGTTCATATTTGGTTTTTGGTACTAGTTACATCAATTTAAGAATTCAGATGCATACGTAAATGTCATTATTACAAAAATTGCTTCTTAAAAGGAAATGCTTTTTACTTATGAGTATGAATGTGCCATTTTATATTTTTGCTAGAAATAAAAAAAACCTATAAACCCACTTCAAAAATATGACAGTAAGAGCAGAAACAGAAATGTTATGACTTAATAAAGTCTTACCATTCCAGGAAAAGGAATTAATAGTTAAGGATATCTTAGCTATTTTAAACTCCCTTTCCAAATAACTATAATTTCTTTCCATTGTGGAGAAGTGTATCTCTTACTACTGCAACTTTAATTCCAGTTTACATATCAACGTGTCCTGAGAGGTTCATGTATTTTTTTTTCCATTACTTGGATTTCAGTAAATATTTTTAAAGGCCATAGTTAAGGAGGAAGGTGTGAGTTAAATCCATTTATCAACTGTCTGGGGGATTTTGTTAGCTTAGGACAGAGGGTGGAAGCATTATGATAAGAAAGCATTGAGCTATTGATTTATGGCAAAAAGCTGGCTTTTAGGTCACCTAATGCTAAGCATTTCAAGTGCTCCAAGCTGGTCAAAATGTATTTCACAAGGTGCCAAACCTAAGCTAATGAGGTTTGGTCAGCATTGATCTCCATCTTCTTGCAACTTACAGTGTAGCTGTTCACAAGTAGGGTATATTAGATGAGGCTTGGAGCATTGCACAGCTCCTGGCTGGCTCAGAGAACAGGCAGTGCAAGCTTGTGTCTGCTTGCAGAAAATCATGTAGCCGTCCTAGATGTGTCCCTGTGTTGATGCATCCCCACCTGTTCACAAAATTACATACAAGCTTCAGTTGGCAAATCCCTCTTAGTAATTGGACATGGTCTGAAGACAGAAAATGTCGATACACTGAAGAAGCCTCTGAGATTTAAAATAATCGATGACAAATTTTAAAAAAAAAAAAAAAAAGGCAAATAGGTAGGATGTTGCCTGGGACACGTGGCATGAATTCTCCCTGCAAGGGACAGGCTGAGTCTGCCATTGGTTGAATAAAGGGAAGATGTGGGTGAGGAAGATGTGGGGGCCACCACAGCAGGCTTGGGCTTTTCAGAAAACTTAAAATCTATCACAATTTGTTATTGCTATGAGCTAGCAAAAAATTACCAGTCTCCCCCCCAAGCAAAGATGGGAGCAAGAGAGGAATTACACTTTGTGGGGATACCTCTGAGATACCATGGAAGGATTCATCTCACTGATTTTGGACGTGTATCTCTGAGCCAGCTGCTGCAAGGACCTCCATAGGGTGATTCATCTGACCCGCTTCAGGATGAGATGAACCACCCTCCCCACTTATAATATAGTGAATTGGGGTGATTGGCTTGGATGTGACCATCTAGTTTTCAGATGCTTAAGTGAGAGTAGATGAACGTCACCCAGGCTGCCAAACACTTCTGAGTGAGAAAGCTTTCCTCCACATATAATGAATGATAGTTTTGCCAGGGGATCCTTTGGGGCCAAGTTTTCACCTTGAGAACGAGGAAATTTATACCTTCTCCACTCCTCAGAGCTGGACCTAATGATACATCTACTCCCCGCAAAAGAAGACATTGATTCTGTCACATTTCCCTTCAATAAGGCATTTTTCCTTAAGAATCCTCACCCAATCAGATAGGACGATACACTGTTCCTCGCAGGAAAAGAAAGTAACAAAAGAATAAAAATAAAAAAATCTAGGCTATTAACCCACCAGCCAGATCAAAAGGGCTTTTCCTGCCCTAACTCTCAGCTCCATTTAGCAGGCCCAACAAATCATAGATAACGGACTGTAATTATCCTTCCATTTGCAGCTCCTGAGCTATCGTGACCCAATCATCTCTAATGGAGTGCAAAAGGCACTGTGATCCAGGCTTTTTGTGAAGTGCCTCAACATTGGACCGACAAACCTGCAAACGTATGTGGCAGAACTTTAGTGTTGTATGTTCAACAAGGAGCTCTTAGACTTCAATATTCCCAACATGTTATAAAAGAAATTGTTATTATTGCTATTGCCATAACTATTATTAAGAAGAAGAAGAATTAGACCATATAAATATTTATCCCCTTTTCTGTCAGCGCTAGAGTGAATTATGAGTTACACTAACAAAAACTAGAAATATTGAGTTAATTTGTTGGGTGGGGTTTTTTGTTTTTTTTTGTTTTTTTTTTTTTTTTCTTAAATAGTGGTATTAAGGCAGGAATTTCACACCTTTTCAAACTTTTTTTTAAAAAGAATCTGTCAAATAAATAGTTCAGAGCAGTTTCAGAACATAGTCCTACCTTAAGCCATCCAAGAGTAAAATGTGACACCTGAATGAACAGGAATGAGAGCATCAGGATGTCTCCAGAGCAGATAAACTGTAATGCCAAATGCAAATCAGCTCATTTCATGGGATGACTATCTCAGAAGAATTTGGATTCAACAGTAGCATAGAATCAGAGCAGCAAACAAGAGCCCCTGCAGCTGTGTCTGTATATTTCTGCAGGAACCTTTCCAAGGGAATATTCCTCAGCACAACAGCCATGTTAGCTTTAAATGCTCTCTGTGATGAGGCTTCTACCTTTTCTTCAGGAGATGGAATGGTTTAGCGCCTCCTAAGAAGTTCTACCCTGAAATTATTAATCCAGCTACTCTACAGATCAGCCCGTCAACTTGCATGGAGTTACAATCAATGAACTGCAGTGAATTACATAAACAAGATTTGAACAATCTGGCTTGTTTTACACGAGTTCCTAGTTTGTCTTGTGGAGATAAAAGTTCAAGCCTAAGAAGACAGATCAATAAATTGAGAGAGCAAAAGGTGGGCAAAGAATAAAACACGAACAAAGCAATGGGGTAAGGACTGGACATTCTGCCATGAAGCGCTCTGCAAAAAAGTCTGCCTTTCTTCCCATATATTTGTGCCCACTCTATTACAATCCAAACAAGGTTTCAACAGCCACCACAGACACATGAATTCTAGTACTTGGTAGCATTGTGGAAAACTACCAAATACCTTTCTGTATGCAAAGCATTTCTCAAAAACAGCAGAAGTTCAGCACTGAGGGAACTGGAAAAGTATCTCCTCAAGGGATGCTGTGTATGTCGGGTAGCTGGAGTACTCTGAAACAGTGGTGCTACAGCTGTCCCTGATGATACATTATCAGCAAAGATTACTTTAAAGTTGTGGATGGGAAAAAAAAAGAGGGAGTTTCTCACTGGTGCATTTACATCCCTTTCAGTAGACTTGTGCCACTTCTGCACTGGTGCGGAAAACTCCAAAATCTTGTTACCTGCAGTGTGTACCAAATCCCACCCCCTCTGCCCTCACAGGTGGTATGAGATGGCTGGATGTGAAAAGAGAACAGGGAATGGAAACAAAGGAACATAAGCCAACACAAAAATGCACTTTGCTGACTTAAAGGTTGAGGTTGCACTCTCTGGGCCAATTAATGGGGTGAAATAAAATTCAGTATCTCCACTGACTTCTATATCTTGATATCAGTTTACCTCTCCTGAGAGCTGTGGCAAATAACTTACTCCTCTGTTAAATCAGGACTAACTGTAAGACCTGATATTTCTGTAGGTCTTTCTGCCAGTTTTGAGTTACAGCATGATCTTGTCCTGAGTTTACTTTTTCTCAGTGCTTCTTAACTCAAATACTCTGGTTTCATTAAAAGATAATCCGAGCTAATTTAGGAATTAGACTGTTTGTACTAAGTGTGCTCAGAAGGAAGGAAAGGAAAACAAAATCTGCTACACTGAAATGAATCAGCTTGGGGACATGGGTCTCAACTTATCAAAGGCATAGGCACATATGGAACTCAACCCCAGAAAAAATATCTCCAGGATGCCAGCTCAGTCAGTCAAATGAAGAGAGATGTGATGAACAAAGGTCTGAACATGATCAACAGCGCAGCCTGCGATCTCAGAAATCTCTGTTTTTCTCTCCCTGGTAGCATCCCACAACAAAGCCCCTGCCTTCATGTTTATGAGCTTCACATATACACCAACAATAGCAGATCTAGAGAGCTACATGCGGCTGTGCACCACCATGCAAACAGCAGACATCTTAAATCTACAGGGAGGAAGGAGTCGTCCTGTTTTCTTGCCGGGACCCCAACGACTGATGGAAGGCTAAAGCCAAGGAGCAATCACAAAGCTAGTTCCCTGTTTAAAGATAAATATGTGTATTTCTCACACATAAAGCCCCCCATGACCTTGGAGTCTGTTCAGTGCCAACGGATATCCTTCCAATCATGCCTTCCATTGGAGAAAACAAAACAACAGAAACCTTCCACTCCGCGATGTCCGAGGTAGACTGCCAGTACAATAACAGATCAATTGTAACTGTCCTGAATGAACAACAAAGCAGCAACCACTGCCCTCAGCACATAGAAACAGGGGAAAAAAATGTAGAAGACCATAAACCAGAACTGTAACTGAGACAAAAGCAGAGACATCAACTTTAATCCAACTCCCATTATTGCACTGAATAGCATTCCTTAATTATTCGTCAAATTGGAGCAGTGTTGCCTTACCCATCCTATAGGACAACTTCTTTCAAGACAGCTCCAGTGTCTTGCATTAGCCAAGTACGGACACTTGTACAATGTGTTCTTTCTCTGTAGCTATACCAACACCACTTTAAGGAGTTTGCCTTCATGCCATCATTGACAGTAACCTTAAGTAATCATACATTCCCTTTGATTAACATGTGCTAGCCATGGAAATGTTTCCCCACTGTACCTGACCAGTGTTGCATAGGCTGAATAGAGAAGTGAGATGGCTGTGTACCCAAATAACATCAAATGAAAATCCATCTGTTGTTTGTTGACTCCAACAGATTAAAAAAACATGCCCCAAAAGCTACTTCAGTTACGTTGCATATTGCCGTATCAGTCCAACACTTGCACTGTAATTAACATACACAAGACAGATGGTAATCCACAATACCGTAGGAAAGAATCAGGTCACTTTGCTGCCTTATTCACCTTGGTTAATATTTTTTATTATTAGAACTGCCTCCAGTGCTACTCCAATATATTCTTCAAGCTAAAGGCCAGATTCTGTTTACCAGCAGATTAGATGCAGAGGAAAGCCACTGACTTCCAGGGAGTTCTTCCAGACCTGCTTCTGTGTAAGTGGGATGATCATCTAGCCGTAAACACCGGTATGTCACTAAAACAAATCTCTCTCTCTTTTTTTCCATGCATTTTCCAGTCCTGAACAGCATGTTGCGTTATCTTTCTCTCCCTGGCTGTAAACTCTTCAGATTCCAATACATACCTGAACTGTTCACATGTTAAATTCACAGCATAGCGGTAAAAAGTCTGCCCTGTATGCTATCCCTCTGACTTAAGATGTGCTTTGCATAAAGATGGTATTATTAGAATCAGCTGTTCAAATACTGATAAGGAGAAGTGCACAGAGGCATGCAAGCAGAGGTCAAAGGCACATTAACAGCAATTTTTACTACTACCCCACAGTAAAAATAGAGAAGTCCTGGTGCACTGCTTGAAGGGTGAATCGGAGTTTCTGCGGCAGGTGAAGATGCAGAACTGCAAAGGGAGCCTTGAGCTCGAAAATGCCAACAGCAGCACCGGGTCTGTTAGCAATCAGGTTTTATTTACCAGCCATATTGTGTTAAAAACAGACGTGATTCCCATACCGAGCGCGTTAACCTGTCACCACTTGCAAAGGGAGATTTATTTGTTCGAAAAGAATCAAATCCATCTCGCGGACGCATCCTCAGAGCCTGCAGTAGTGGCTGAGGGCAGAAAGCCTGCGCGCAATTCCCCCCAAAAGAAGTATTCCCAGGACCTGGGGAAGATGAGGGAAGAGCCGGTAAATCAATGTCACTCTACGCGAAGCCGGCGGTTCCTTTTCCCTCGCCGGCTGCGATTGCAGCGCTTTGGCATCTCCGGGGTCGGGCCGAGC